>NC_091954.1:43647469-43709969 GCF_031021105.1 Erythrolamprus reginae | reverse complement strand
GAAGGAAAATATTAACCCTCTTGCCCTATTTTATGGTCACAGTCTTTGGCCCCCCACATAATATTTTCAAACAGCCATTGCAGAGGGGATAGACGATGGCTGGATTAGGGCTGCTCTGACCCAGCCCCAGCTGTACAGAAGGGGAGAGTTCCAATACAGTGGATCAAAAAGTGTCTTTGACAGCCAGGTGAGCTGCTGGTTTTGTTTACAGTCCCCAGGGTGCTCAAGATTCTCTTTGGAAGGAGAAGTAACAGAAATCACTCCAGAGAGTTTAAAATTGGAAAGGTTGATGCTCTGTTCCCTTATGTGATACCAAGGAGGCCTTGAATGATAGAAAATGAACATTAGAGCCTCAACTAGCCTGATAAAAAGAACCTTTACTTTTGCTGTACTTAGAACTTGTTCAATTTATAGGGAGGAATTGGAATCGGCAGATTGTTGTGCTAGCAGTCTATGAATGCATAATAAACAGCAGAAGATTCTTGAAAGGAATTGTAATTAATCCAGGAATTCAGCATGTTTTATTTGGTGGATCAGGTAGATAATACAGATGTTCAAATCAAGTCACCAAGTAAAACACATGCTTGTTATTTCACTTTATTCAATCTGCTATATATTTAGAGTATCTATAAATCTGGTCTAGCTTACCTACAAACTTTCCCTTCATTTTTTTCAGTTTTTAAAAAATGTTTGTCAATACAAGTACATAGTTGTTTTTTTCTGATTTATGGTTTCTTGAAAATTTAACTTACTCAGCTTAAATACAGCTTTCCTATAATACATATTTTAGTGTTTAAGTATAAATATATAATAATTTTAGATAACATTTGTAAATGTATAGATACGGATATGCATACAAACTTTCAACAACTTATTAACTGAAAGAGTTAAACAGAACAAGCTCCATTATTAAATTACTTATGCTTCAACTTAATTTGCTTTAGTACAGTAGGTCACAATTGTTCTATATTAAGGAAATCCATGATAAACACTACCTTGTTTCCTCAAAAATAAGACACTATTTTATATTTTTTGGAATCTTGAAATAAGTGCTTGGCCTTATTGCAATGCACTCAAAAGCCTGATAGGGCATATTATAAAGGGATGTCTTATTTGGGGGAAAACAGAGTACTGTATATGGTGTATATCCCAAATCAAAACCTTTGTTTTAATGTGCCAGATGTTCCTGTTGATATTCATTTGATTATGAAATGAAATAATCCTATTCTGGATGTTATTTTGATCAATAAGAGGTAGCATTGTCCTTCCGCATTCAAACTTAAAGATAAATATATCTTTGTTTAAAGTATTATTTTGGCCTCTCACTATCAAAGTCTAGTCAAATATTTGCCATCTGAAGAATACATTTTTTTAAATGTAGCTTATTCAATTGCAAGGGTTTTATTAATATTTTAAATGCCTATATATGTATTTGGCTACCATAATGAAAAACAAAGCTACTTCAACATTGCTTCCGTTTGGAAAGTCCTTATGTATCTTTGTTTAGTGCCTGGTTTCTTTTCCAAATGTATTTGTAAAGAAAGAAAACAGGCCTTGCAATATATTGGCAGCATTATGGAGTTAGATTCTTGGCTAAAATCCCTGGAGATCACAAACAATCACACTTGTTCATCGTAAAGGAAGTAAAAGTAGCACATATAGCAGATTAGATCCAAAGCCAATAGCATTATTTCTTTAACAAAGAATGAATATATAACAACACTTAAAAGTCTGGTTCAACATATGTAGCATATAGCGGCCATTGAAGGTGATTGGAAGACTATTAAACCACAACAAGATTGCTTGTGTGTGGTCTACATAAAAACAAAAGAGAAAAGAGGAGTTTATTTAGGAAAATGAAAGAGGTAAAATCCTTATTTACAGTTTTTATAAGTTTTATTTGTGGGCAAGAACATTCAGAGGGCCTATAAAACTATCCGGTGTTTTATGGGCAGAATATAAACTACAGGATCGGAAATTTTATTGCATTCTTTTAAATGCAATTAATTATTTTTGTTCCAGTAGCAGTGTTGATTTGAATCTCAAAAACAGATTTAAACAATGTTAAAACAACTTAGAGGTAGGGAAAATCTTCTCCCGCAAGTCAAAAATATACAAAATTTTGTATAAATCAATAATTTATATCACTATATTCCTTTCTTAGTGTATTCAAAGTCCATTTTTGATAGGAACAAACAAATCTGTTTCATTAGCATGGCCCCTAGTTGAATAGTCAGTTTATATTCCAGGGATAATTGTGATTCCATAAATACTCTAAGGTTCTAAATTTCATTCTTTATAGCAAATGGCATTCAAGACAAACATTTTCTCTAATCTTAATGATATTTCTCTCAATCAAACATATTTGGTTAAAATATAGACAAGTAGGTTTTCATATCTTCAAATGTAAAAATATTTTCAGATCAGCAAGCTAGAGGCAGCATCTTCTGGTCATCAAGATGTGACTTATAGTTCCCATATCCATAATACAAAGTGATGCTGGCTGATACTGTTGTAGCAATATAACCACCCTATTCCAGTGTTTTATTCTTTATTGATGATCTCCTTCTGGCAGAGATGAAAAAACTAATTGAGCCTATGCCTTTTTGGGATAGTGTATGAGAGCAGAATGGTGATTTTTAGCTAATTTTTATATTCCTGTAAAAAATGCAGGCAACAGTCTATTAGTGCCCCAGCGAAGCACAAGTTATTGTAAGGCACAAAAGAGCATGTCTGCATGTGAAGTTTCAATTATTTATTTATTATTTATTTATTACTTAGATTTGTATGCCGCCCCTCTCCGAAGACTCGGGGCGGCTCACAACACGCGGAAACAAATCATAAATAATCTAAATTTTAAATTTTAAAGATTTAAAAAGACCCCATATACTAACAGACATAGACACAAGCATACCATATATAAATTAAACATGCCCAGGGGAAGATGTTTCAGTTCCCCCATGCCTGACGGCAAAGGTGGGTTTTAAGGAGTTTACGGAAGGCAGGAAGAGTAGGGGCAGTTCTAATCTCCGGGGGGGAGTTGGTTCCAGAGGGCCGGTGCCGCCACAGAGAAGGCTCTTCCCCTAGGGCCCGCCAACCAACATTGCTTAGTTGACGGGACCCGGAGAAGGCCCACTCTGTGGGACCTAATCGGTCGCTGGGATTCGTGCGGCAGGAGGCGGTCTCGGAGATATTCTGGTCCAATGCCATGAAGGGCTTTAAAGGTCATAACCAACACTTAAAGGTCATAACCACAATTAAATTGAACTATCACTATTAGCCTTTGTAGAGGAATCTTTTCAAGTACCGGTAATGGTCCACACCTGCTTAGAGTTAGATAAGGATCAATGACATTCAAAGAGCGTTGAACTTAGTTTTCTTGTGGATATATAGAATTTCTACACCAGGGGTGTCAAACTGCAGGAAAAAGTCACAAAATATCACATGATGGCAACATAACATGGCAAGTTTGAAATCCATGTTCTAGATTGAGCCCCCTTTTCAATCTATCCCAAGATTCTGCCATCCCTACAGTTATCTTCTGAAATTAAGGTTTATGAACTAAATCTTTCTGTTATATTTCTCATATGAATCTTTTAATCATGCAGTTTAAAAAACAGGCAGGATCTAAGAAAAGGGCCTTCTCTGCTGTTGCTCCTGCTCTTATTCATCTTATTTCCCAGAGGTCAAGCAAGTCCCATTCTTCAGTCCTTCTGAAGCACTGAGTGTTAAGATCTGGCTCTGTCATTTAGCAGAATTATGCAACCCTTGGAATGGCTTGTAGCTTGACAGCACTGCCTCTGTATTGGTAACCTCTTAATTTAATTTAATTTAATTTATTAGACTTGTATGCCGCCCCTCTCCGAAGACTTGGAGCAGCTCACAACAAAATACAAAGCACAAATCTAATATTAAAAACATTTTTTTAAAAAAACCTAACTCTTAGTGTTGTTAAATTCTAAACTCCAATATTTTTTTTAGTTTTAACTTGCAAATGTTCACAATTTAAATTTGTGTTATGCTGGCACATGTTTAGTCATGTTTTTTTTATTATTTTATGGTGATTACCCTGTTTTCCTCAAAATAACACATCCCCTGATAATAAGTCCAATCAGACTTATTATCAGGGGATGTCTTATTTTGGGGAACACTTCACTTAACAATTATGACTTTTCTTGCCATAATTGTTAAGTGAATCATTGCAGTTGTTAAATTAGTAATCCGCTTGTTAAGTGAATCTGACTTCCTCATTGACTTTACTTGTCAGAAGGTCACAATATGTGATCATCCATGATCCCTGGATGGAGCAACCATCATAAATATGATTACCAAGTGTCTGAATTTTAATCATGTGACTGTGGCGATGCTGCAATGGTCGTAAATGGGAAAAACATTCAAAAGTCATTTTTTTAGTGCAGCTGTAAATTTGAATGGTCACTAAATGAACTGTTATAAGTCGAGGACTACCTGTATTGAAACAGTATTTCAATATTGTTTCAACATTGAAACTGGCGCAGAATCAGATAACGAAAAATCTTCAGGAAAACAACCAAGCTCAGAGAACACCAATGAGGCACAGAGAACTAATAGTATCACAGCTTCTTCCATGCATGTGTAAAATAAACCTCCTTTTTGCTACTGCCACAAAGCTATCCATGATTCATTCCCCACCCCCAATCTTATGGTAGGATAGTTATTAAAACAGCTGGTAGTATCCAGGGGTTGGTGTTTTTGGCCAGCTGTGTACATTGCTGAATATAAGCTGATTCCTAGAAAATATATTAAAGTTTATGTTGAATTTAACATCTGAGACATACTGTACTGTAGCTTGTGACCTATTCTGTATGTGACTTTAAAAAACCTTTCTATATTTAGAATTTTGAGCACACTGAAGTAAGATTACATCAAAAGCCAAGCACCCATAACATTGTCAATTTTGAATTGGAACTGTTATCTACCATCATTGCATAGTTTAATATTTATCCTTCTTCTTTTCAGTATTCTGACTTGCTGCATTTCATGAAATTCTAGTAACTGCACATTGTATACTTTTGGCTGATGCTGCTTCAGATCATTTTCCCTCTTTCCAAGTCTTTTCCTTTTCCTTTAAAAAATGCGTAAATAATTTTATTGTCCATGTTAGTACTATGTACATAACTAGTTGGGTTTGGCAATGTATAGAATAAAGCAACAATGTATGCTTACATGTATTAGAACACTATTGCTTTAAGAGCTAGTGTTACGGATTGCCATAAGAGGGAGCCAGAAGTGTGATTCAATTTCTTGGCTACTCTCGGCTATTTCTGTTTTGTCTTTGTGATAATGCTGTAGTAAGAACTGTGTGTTCAAATGTTAGTTTATGCATTTGTAAGCTGGAAAAGTAAGCTTATAGCATTGTATATTTATTGAGATGTATTGACTGATTTAACTGTGTTTGACTAGGACTGTTAATTGCCAAAGTAAATAATATTTTATACAATTAATGTTTCTGGCTTGCATTACTGAATTATTATTTGTTTCTCTGGGCTATCAGCTAGATACCTGCAAAACCTCCACGTTTTCTTTGTGCATGTGGATCTTTGATAACTCAGGGGTCACTCTGCTCACTCCTTAACAGTCCATCGTACTACAGACATTCTGCCTAACTATACTGCTTCAGGAGAAATCTCAAAACTTGCAGAGGAGAATAGAAGGACACTTTTAAATACCTGTTCTCTTCCTTTTCTACTCCTATAATTCCTAGCATCCTTCCAATTTTGTTGTTTTCCCTATAGAAGTAAGTTCAAAGTATGGATCTCTTGCTCAAATTATGACCATGTCTGGTGTGACTCTAAATGTTCGCCTAAGCACAAAAGAGACTTATATTCTGCCTAGGTTTGAAAAACAGCATGATTAATTGTGGACGGTGAGCTATTTTATATAAATGTAGTTATCCCCATCCCTTTTTCATCCTCTGTGGCAAATTCAAACATGTCATCTCACTGATGGGATTCTCAATATGTCATAGAGCTCTTTTGCACAAAGGGGGGAAAAAATCCACTGCTATAAATACTTTAAAGGAGTGATGATACACGTTGACTGACTTCAGTGATTCCTCTTATCTTTGCATTGAATAAAGGTAAGTAGGAGCCTGACTTTAGTCTAATTTGAATTCCAAATTGAGTGGTTGGGGGTTTGAAATGATCCAATGAGATCAATACTTTTCTGTCAGGAAATATAATCCCCAGGGTTATTTCAGTAGTTTGGGCTTCCATGCACATTTCAGTTTACTGGGCAATTGACTTAATGGACAAAAATAATAGAGAAAAATTACACTCATATTGGATGCAGTGAAAAGAAGGCAGGGGTTCAAATAAGCATTCTACTACAGGTCTCTAAAGGACTTAAAGAGAAACTGGGCTCAGATACATAATGTAGATGATAGACAGGTAAGTATGTAGGTGACAGACAGAATGGGGATGGGGGAGGTTGGATTGGAAACAAGATCCGGAAAACTTTTCTTAAAGAAAAATCAGAAATTGGGCAATGTTTAATAGGCTGGGACCCAATGTCACCCTTCCAGAGGCAACAATTTCACTACGTGTTGTGTTATATCACTGGGAGAAAAGTTTATTTGATCTCTTTGGGGAAGATAGACAGTAGGAATGTTCTTGATGGGTTAAGAGTGGGTGTCAGACTCTGAATAGAAATGATCCTTGGTGCCATTTGTTGAGAAAGATATACAGTGGCACCTCTACTTAAGAACGCCTCTACTTAAGAACTTTTCTAGATAAGAACCAGGTGATCAAGATTTTTTTTGCCTCTACTTAAGAACCATTTTCTACTTAAGAACCCAAGCCTGGAAAAATTTCCCAGGAAATTTGAGAGCAGCACGAAGGCCCAGCCAGTTTCCCCTTTAATCCTGGCCATCTGGACTGCCAGAGGAGCCTTTTGGTGGCGCTTAAGGAGGCTTTGGCAGTCCAGAGCAAATGAAGCATTTTCCTTTCTCTGGGTGCTTGGACAGGGAATAAACCTTTGCCAGTGTCCGGAGAAAAAAAACACTACCTTCCCTCTGAGCAGCTGAGGAGTCACCAGAGCAAAGGAAAGGTGCCTGCTACAAAGCGAGTGAGTGAGAGGGGAGCCCTTCAGCATGGGAAGGAAGAGGCAGCAGGTAGCAGCAGCAGCAGCAGCCAGTGTATGGGAGGCAATGTATGGGAGGCACCCTCACGCCGGGTGTATTGGAGGCACATGCTCCTCCTCGCCGCCTCAGAGCCCCTCTTTTTTTTTAAGGCTTAAACTTTTGGATTTTTTGATTCCCTTCACCTCACATTCCTTTGACAGTGACTGTCCTCCTCTTCTTCCTTCTCCTCCCACCCAAATTCCGAGCTTTTATTTCTTTCTATAAATAATAATAATAATAAATAATAATAATAGCAATAACACTTAGTCTTATATACTGATTCATAGTGCTTTTACAGCCCTCTCTAGGAAGTTAACAGAGTCAGCATATTGCCCACAACAATCTGGGTCCTCATTTTACTTTATCCCTCAGAAGGATGGAATGCTGAATCAACCTTGAGGCTGTGAGATTTGAACTGCTGAACTGCAGTTAGCAGTCAGCTGAAGTAGCCTATAGTACTGCACTCTAACCACTCTGCCACCTCGGCTCTGATTCACTACTTTAATTTCCCCTTTGTAGTGTAAGGGGGCTGAGTTCATGCCTTTTGGCAGTAGCTTGCCCATTGTTGCTAAATACCTTGACAAGCCTCTTCCCAGTATTGAAGAACGCAGCCTAGCTTCTTGCAACCTTCATTAAATGTATCTGCCCTCATTTTTAATAATAGTAGGAAAGCTAAGAGTGGGGAGAAGGAATTAAATACAAATAAGCACTTGATGGCATTTTTTTCCCCATGTAATCAAGTGATAAGACAAACTATGTATCCAATTAGTAGTTTAATTAAGTACATTCCAAACTCAAGAAGACCAATTGAAGTTACAAGAAAATACCCAGGTTGGTTAAAATATAGCCATTTCAAATCTTGCAATTGCATATTTGAATATTATAATATTATAAGAAGGGAAGGGAAGGGAAGAGAATTTTATTGGCCAAGTGCGATTGGACATACAAGGAATTTGTCTTCATGCAAATGCTCTCAGTGTACATAAAATAAAATACAGTATATGTTCGTCAAGGATCATAAGGTACAACACTTAATGATAGCCCAGGTACAATCAAATCATATTAGAAATCAATCAATATAAATAGTAATGATACAAGCAACGAAGATACAAAGTTACAGTCATTTGTGGGAAGAGATAGGTGATGGGAATGATGAAAAGATTAATAGTAGTGCTGATTTAGTAAATAGTTTGACAGTGTTGAGGGAATTATTTGTTTAGCAGAGTGATGGCATTCTTGTGTCTAGTTGTTCTGGTATGCAGTGTTCTATAGTGTCATTTTGAGGGTAGGAGTTGAAACAGTTTATGTCCATGATATATGTAAATATTTTCACAGCCCTCTTTTCGACTCATACTGTATACAGATCATCAATGGAAGGCCGGTTGGTAGAATTGTTTTTTCTGCAGTTCTAATTGCCCTCTGAAGTCTGTGTCTGTCTTGTTGGGTTGCAGAACCAAACCAGACAGTGAAAGAGTCGGAGATGACAGACTCAATAATTCCTCTGTAGAACTGTATCAGCAGCTCCTTGGGCAGTTTGAGCTTTCTGAGCTGGTGCAGAAAGAACATTCTTTGTTATACTTTTTTGATGACATTTTTGATGTTAGGTGTCCATTTTAGATCTTGCAGTATAGTCGAACCTAGAAATTTTAAGGTCTCTACTGTTGATACTGTGTTGTCTAGTATTGTAAGAAGTGAAAGTATGGGCATTCTTCTAAAGCCTACCATGATTTCTATGGTTTTGAGTGTATTCAGTTCCAGATTGTTCAGGTCACACCACAAGGTAAATTTATTTTATTTATTTATTTATTGGATTTATATGTCGCTCCTCTCCAAGGACTGAACTTCAAGTTGAAGGACTCAAGTTGTTCAACTTCCTGTCTGTATGCCAATCCATCATTGTCTTGATTGAGTCCAATCATTGTTGTGTCATCTGCAAACTTCAGTAGTTTAACAGATGGATCATTAGAGATGGTATAGAGGGAGAAGAGAAATGGAGAGATCACACAGCCTTGGGGTTGGGGGCTGTGCTAATTATACAGGTATCTGATGTGATTCTGCTTAGCTTCACCTGCTACTTCCTGTTTGTTAGGAAAGTTATGGTCCACTTGTAAATGTGTTCAGGTACCACTAGCTGGTTCAGCTTAGTTAGAAGAGTGTCTGGAATTATGGTATTGAATGCTGAATTAAAGTCTACAAAGAAAACCCTTGTGTAGGTCTTTGGAGATTCAGGATGTTTTGGATGTAGAGCAGAGCTATATTAAAGGCATCATCTGTTGATCTGTTTGCTTGGTATGCAAATTGAAGGGGGTCCAACAGTGGATCCATTATGGGACAGCATTAGCCTTTCAAGGTTTTTATAACTACAGATGTTAGAGCAACCAGTCTGTAATTGTTCAGTTCCTTGATGGTGGGATGATAGTAGAGCATTTGAAGCAAGAAGGAACATAGCACATCTCTAGCAATTTATTGAAGATTCGAATGAAGATGGGGGCAGTTGGTCAGCACAGACTTTTAAACAACAAGGAATTATCTTGTCTAGTCCTGGATAGTGATGGGCGAACCCAACGGTATTCGGGTTCAGCAAATTCGGACAAACTTTACGCAAAATTCAGCCAAACCTGAACCGAACCTGAACCCGAATGGGGAATCCCACCAACAGATTCTGGGGGTGGAGCTTTGACGTCACGTATACTGGCAGGTTGCTAAGGACGCCAAGGTGATCACTTCCTGGATTCCATGGAATCCAGGAAGTGATCACCTTGGCGTCCTTAGCAACCTGCCGGTGATGTCAAGGCTCCGTCCCCGGAATCTCTTTGTAGGAGGGATTCCCCAGCTCCTTCAAAGGGAGGTCTTCACATAAAAATAAACATTGTTATTTTTACGAAAAAGGACGCCGCAGTGGTGCTGCAAGCAAAGGGTGGTCCTTTCACGTAAAAATAAACATGTTTATTTTTACATGAAAGGACCGCCCTTTGCTTGCAGCGACCCCGAACTTTCAAAAAATTTCAGGTTTGTGTTCGGCATACCGAACACCGCAAAATTCAGTACAGACCCGAATTGTGCGGGTTCGGTTCGCCCATCACTAGTCCTGGAGCTTTTCCTGGCTTTTGTCTGTGAAATAGATCCTGCACTTCCTTTGCTGTGATCACTAGGGATTGTGAACCCAATGGTATGGGGTCAGTTGTAGGAGGCTTGGCTGTTGTGTCTGAGATGGGAGTTATGGTAATAGGTGTCTGTTGTTTCCTTTCAAAATCACAGCAACACATATTCGGGTTATGTCTTAAAGACATTTGTAGATTCTGAGAAAATAAGTGGTACTTCTACTTAAGAACTTAATTCGTTCTGTGGCCAGGTTCTTAAGTAGAAAGGTTTGTAAGTAGAAGCAATTTTTTCCATAGGAATCAATGTAAAAGCAAATAATGTGTGCAAACCCATTAGGAAAGAAATAAAAGCTCAGAATTTGGGTGGGATGAGGAGGAAGAAGAGGAGGAGGACAGTAACTGCCAAAAGAAGAAGGGGAGGTGAGGGGGATGAAAAAAATCCAAAACTTTAAGGCTTTAAAAAAATGGCAGGAAACTGGCCAGGCTTTCGTGCTGCTCTCAGATTTCCTTGGAAATTTTTCTGGGCTCGGGTTCTTAAGTAGAAAATGGTTCTTAAGAAGAGGCAAAAAAATCTTGAACACCCGGTTCTTATCTAGAAAAGTTCTTATCTAGAAAAGTAGAGGCGTTCTTAGGTAGAGGTACCATTGTATTTTGAGAAATTGCACTTAGATCAAAATCAGTGTATAAAAGAAAACATTTTTCCAGGTAACAATATATATTTAGACATTGTATTCTCAGAACTACTAATACGGTAATATGGCTTTTAAAAATTACACTGTATGTAATGCAACAAAGTTTAGATATTGTTGTATTTTGTGCAGCTTTTATTTAAAATATTCTTCTGTGCTTGTCCAGTTGCCATTTTAAACAAATGCTGCAATAACAGGGAAACAGAATAAAGTTGTCTTTTCAGCTTTTAAGCATAACTATGCTTTCCTCCTCCCATCTCACTTTGTAAAATCAATTAAAACTTAATGGCTGTGAAACATCATTAGCATCCTGAATTTTTGTCTGTGGTTTCCACTATGTGTTGGGAAAAGTTAACGCATAATTGTGACATCATCTGAAAGTAATCACCTGTGTAATTGGAAAGGTTTGTGTGCTTTTATATGAATTGCCAGCTAAGAAACCTTTTGATTGGATATATCTCACCTAGTGTTATCTAAGATAAAAGTACTGTAAAAGAAGATTCTTACTGCTCAAATGTTTCTCAGCCCCTTTTCTTAATAGGATTTAATTTAAAAATAGATTCCAGGGCACATTAAACAGTGTTAACTTTAAATCTGATTACTACATTCTGTATTCTTATCCTTGCCTTTTGAAATATGTAGGAATTAAATGTATGTATGTATTAAAGTGCTAATTTCAATACTATACTTGAAAAAAATAGCAATTTTTTATATTCATATAAAGGTTTGTGTTCAATTGAGTGGTTGGTTAGTTTGGTTGAACCCAACTCACAAACTTGATCTTAGAAGGAAATAAAATTAGGCCAAGATTGTTTTTTAAAACTGTTACACATTTTTGAACATGATGATTCTATCCTATGATTGTGAGGAAGGAAGGAAGGGAGGTAAACATTTAGAAGATATATCATTTATGGAAAAACACATAATTTGAGAAGCAAGCACTGGACTTGAAATAACTGGTATGATTTATTTTGTGATTAACCCTATTGTCCCTATTAGCATTAAGAGGATGGTTTTAAAAGGACAGGAAGAAAGCCTAGAAATAGAAATGTTATCATTGTACTGGTGATGACTTCTTAAAGCCACACAGAAACTGCAATAAATTTCTCTCTGACATCAATTTAAATCAATTTAATCCATTGTTGTCAATAGCATATTTCAACTCAAGAACATGCTTATTTGTATATATTGATTTGACTTGTTAACATTTTCACAATACACACTAACATCAGATTTTCTGCCATAGTGACTTAAGAGGTGGGGACAGCAATGAATGATTCCTGCCACTCAGTGAACTTTAACTTGAACCTTACTTGAATGATAATAATGCACACCTGTAATTGCTGTGGAAAAGGAAAAACCTCTAGAGATTTTCCATCTAATCATTTATTTATAAATCTGTAGGTAGCAGTCTGCAAAAATGCACATTGGGGGTCAACTTGATGCTACAATTCATGGTTTAGTGTTTATATTTTGCTGTGGATTTTATCTTGCCTTTTAAAGATAATTTCATGTTAAAGATAATTTCATCCATTCATTAGAATGGATGCTTGATATAGCTTTGAACTAGCTATCTATTTCATTTCTCACTGCCTTGGATAGACACTATATCTGTATTATTTGAATGTTTTTTTCATCCTGTTAATTAATTTGTGTCCATTAATGAACACTTGATGTTAGTGACAGTTATCTAAATTTCTGTATACTGTAGTGGTCAATTGTTTCTTTGTAGACTCCAATTACATGCTTTGTATCAATGTGTGTTATACAAAATGTCTAAATTCAATCTTGAGCTAACTAGTTTGTGTTTGAAGTAACTAATTTACTATATGTTTGCAATTACAGCATTTATGCTTATTTTAAAATACAACAAATGCTCACAATAATAAATATAAGAGTTGTAGAAATAAAGCTCTTTATTGCAAAACGGGGAGGAGAGAGAGGCAATCTAAGGATTTGGAAATCTCTGGGTCATCTACATTATTTGCTAACACCTACTGTATTTGCATTATTATTTGCTAACACCTAACATCTACATTATTTGCTAACACCTACTGTGACTATGGAGCATCTCAGTCATCCAGGTTATGGTTGTCACAAAGGTACTTTTTCAAGAGGCAACTGTACTTTCTGGTTTCTTTGAAGATGTTTTGCTTCTCATCCAAGAAACTTCTTTAGTTCTGAACGGATAGTGGGGATGTATGACAGTTGTATTCCCACCAGCCAGTCAGAACTGAAGAAGCTTCTTGGATGAGAAGGGAAACATCTTCAAAGAAAAAACAGAAAGTCCAGTTGCCTCTTAAAAAAGCATTCTTGAGACTAGCACCTAGTAGGAGCCCTGATGGCACGGTGGTTAAAGTACCATATTTCAGGCTAACTCTGCCCACAGCTTGGAATTCTATTCTGATGTTTACTCAGCCTTCCATCCTTCTGATAAAATAAGAATGCAGATTGTTGGGAGCAATATACTACCATTGTAAAAGAAGAGCCCAGAAAGTGCTCTATGAGAAAGTATGTAAGTTTAAATGCTATTTCTATTGAGATCACAAGCACACATTCCAAAACAAGTTTGACCAGCAGATGGGGAGGATTGGTGTCAGATACACCATCATTGACTTGATGACTTGGTGGTGCCCTGCCATTAGGGCATAAAGCAGGGGAGGGAGGATGGAATTTTATTGAGTCCTATTACTTTAATTTCAAATGTGGGGAGCGGCTTTGTATTTTGCATAGGAATACCAGATTCCACCTGACTTTGCTGCAACCAATTTCTTTTAGTAAAAATTCCTTTGCTTCAAGTAAATGGAGTCACAATTCTTCCTTTCCTGAGATAGTGAACTGGGGCAGGTCTGACAATTGGATTCAAAACCTATTGGTACTTTTATTAGCCATTTGGTAGTTGTTTTGTTTAATCTGCTGCAAAGTTGTGTAGCACCAAAGTTCTGTAGCGATGCAAAAAGGATGTTGAGACTCTAGAAAAAGTGCAGAGAAGAGTGACAAAGATGATTAGGGGACTAGAAGCCAAAACATATGAAGAACGGTTGCAAGAACTGGGCATGGCTAGTTTAATGAAAAGAAGGACCCAGCGAGACATGATAGCAGTGTTCCAATATCTCAGGGGTTGCCACAATTAATCAGTAAAACAGCTTGCCTCCAAAAGTTGTGAATGCTCCAACACTGGAAGTTTTTAAGAAGATGTTGGATAACCATTTGTCTCAAGTAGAGTAGGGTTTCCTGCCTAAGCAGGGGGTTGGACTAGAAGACCTCCAAGATCTGTTTTAATTTTTAAAAATGAAATAAAACAATGTATCTGCTTTCTCTTAGCCTTGCAGGAAAAAGAGAGGAGATAAGATGAATCAGACTCATTCACTACAGTGTTTCATAATAACTAGTTCAGTCTAGATGAGAGAGCAACATAATTTGTATTACCTTGTGCTTGTTTGTAATCCAATTAAGGAAAATGACCATAGTTACAATTCAATTAAGTTGGGCATCATATATGAATGAGATAGATAGAAACAATAATAATATAGTTTTATTTATAGGATTTTTATATATATATAAAAATATCCAGAGCATAATACCATGGTCTTTCGAAACTGAAGAATGTAAATACGAAATATAATATATTATTTTATTATATGCTTGGTAACAAATGAAATAAATAAATTACAAATGATCCAAACATTCTGAAGAAACCTTGAAGAAGAGTGAAGTTAAAATTTCTATTATTTTCAACTAGAAAATGTTAGCATTTGTCTTAACAACTGACCAGCAGGTTAAATAAGGGAAGAATAAAGTAAAGTATAATATTTAACTTTTAAGTAAATGTTAATTTTTGAAAAACACCTGACATAATGTTTCTGATTGGAATACTATTTAATTATATTAAAATGTGTTAATATGTGACAGTTTGCACTCTCTTTTCTTTTTTTCCTGAAAGTTCATGATTGTGTCTTTGCTAAAAGCCATAATTTAAAAAGGTAGGTTTAAAAATTTGTACTTGATTTGTTGCTTTTAAAGAACAGGCATCCATCTGATCCTTGAGTTTATTATTACTATTGACACATGGTCAATAGACATATGTCAGCTATGTCAGAATACATGGTTTTTGGCTATGCTAGCCAAGTACTATATTATTATTGCTGGTCTATAAACTACTTCCTAGATTGAACTGCTACATTTGCTCATATTGCTTGCTATGCATAGGTAAAGGGAAAAGGGAAGCAAATCTGACATACTTACTAACAGAGAAATTTGTATTATTTATACAGAACAGAACAAACCAATTTTCAAGAAAGGCATTTAAGTGGCAGCGTTATTTATTAATGCTGTATGCACACACTAATGGAATGCAACATAGATTCCGTTAAATCTAGTAGAATGTAGTCTACTATCATAGTACTGTATATGGGAGGGGGGGTATTTCCATTGCTGAATCTATCTCTCTGTGTGTATATGTGTATAGATACATACTACAGCATTTATATGTAAAATAAAATACTTAGTATTTGCAATTTCTGTTTGGGCTTTGAAACTTCACACTATACTTTTAACTATAGCAAAATTCTTTGATTGTAAAATACTCATCCTTTTGCTATAGTTTTTCATTGTTCCTCAAACACTGCGAATTCACCCTTGAATGCTCATTACAAATTTGCAAGTGAGTGATTAAAGACCAAGTATCAAGTGGCATCCATAAGCAGCCATGTTTATATCCATAAGCTTGGAATTAACCAAAGAATCTATTACCTCATTGCACCACAACACATCTGACTTAATCTAATGTATGAAGATTGAAACACCCAGGATTATGGATCTCATAAACCTCTGCCTAACCATATATTTCCAATTTGTTGACAAACTTACCAATATATTAAAGATACATAGTGGAGATTGTTATGCAACATCTAGAAACCATAGCATTTCCACAAATACAACCCAAAATATAAGCCAGGTGTGTAGATAACACCTTTAACATAATAAAAAAAGGACCAACTAGGGAACACCCACAGAACCGTTAACAACATTTTCAAAGGAATGCAGTTTACCAGAGCAAAATAAAACAATGATTCATTACCCTGGACATCTGATCAGCAGAGACCACAGTGGCAAACTAGAAACACAAGTGTACTGAAAAAAATCACCCACACCAACCAAGGGCTCCACTACCAAAGGAAGTTCACACCAGAGAAAGCAGAGAACTTCACACCAGAGAAACTGTGTAAGAACTTTATTTAGATGAGTACAAAATAATGGATCTAACCCTGAACAGCAGAAATGGAAACAGCATCTATACAACAAAATCCAACAAAATGTATATCCATGCAACTTTATCAGAGGTGCCTGACCAATCGACTCAATACAGTACAACCAACATAAGCTCTAAAATGAATAACACTGTCATTGCAACCACACAGAATCTGCATATCACACAAAGCAACTAAAGCCCTTCAAAACATCCTAAGTAAACCAAAAGACCCAGCAGCCCCAGAAGTTATCCACAATATACAGTGTAATAACTGCAACAACCACTATCTAAAACAAACAGGCAGAAGACTAGTAGAATGAATCCATGGACACCAACAAGCAGTCAAATGACACGATGAAAACTCTTTAATTTTACAACATAGGGACAGACTTAACCATAACTTCAATTGGAAAAGTGTGATCATCTTAGACCAAGGCAAGTCCAAGAATATTAGGGAATTTCTAGAAGACTGGCACTTTGGTGAATTAGTCATAAATAGACACATTAACATAATATTTATGTTGCTGGGTTTTTTTTAACAATTTAGTTCTTAACGGGTTTATAGGCAAGTGCTCTCTGTCAAGATCGTTTCTTTCAATTATTGGATGTTCAACTTTGTATCAAATTTTATGTTATCAAATCAGCGTGTTCTTTGCTTGCCTAGTCTGCTTTGTCCACTAACCTAGTATCATTGTCTTTTCCAATGATACTAAATGCATGGCATGATCAAGTATATCAGATGTAGTCTTATGATTTTAACTTACTGTGATACATGTGATGTTATACAATTTAACACCTATCTGTTACTTTGCGCAGTCCAAGGTATGCACACTAATTTACACCAACACCACAGCTTAAAGATGGTAATTTTTCGATCAGCCATTCATAGTATCCAACTCTGATACTCATATATCATTATAGGGAAGACTATTGGTCTAACTAGGCTGATTTTTGTATTTCTGCCAATATCTTAATATCTATAGGCAGTCAGTGAGTCAAAAGGGAATAAAAAGATCTGAGTACCTCTACACCAACAATGAGCATCAAGATGAGCATAAATTAGCTGTATTTAGAAGGCCACAAGTGGAGGTAATCTCAACAAAGGGAATGGATGTAAAATGTACCATTAAAACAAATTTCATAGCAGCAGTGCCAGTATGAATGTGTTGCTGAACTTTAACCTCCAGAGAAGGAAATGCAAGATTCATGATCTCAGGCTATTTTTGACAACTGCCCTTCCCAAAACAATGCAGAATCAGTCTGATAGATCTCTAGCCCTTGAATTTTATTTCCTATTTATCTGTAACGTTTGTTGCAGTTGCCTTTGTCATGGTCAGACCATTTTCTACTGTGGCTTGACTTCCTGGTTCCAATTGTCCCCTGCAGGGAGGCGTAACCAACTAGGTGGTTCCGCCCCAGACGCCTAATGGACCCAGAGGGCTTTCAAAGGGCGCTTAGGGTTATATCAGATGCACTTGTGCACAGCGGCAGAGTCTCTTGTCATGGCCTGGAATAAGGCTGCGACGGAGGCTCTTGACTGGATTGCGCCATTGCGACCTCTCTGTGGCACTAGACCCCGGAGAGCCCCTTGGTTTACCGAGGAACTCCGGGAGTTGAAATGCCAGAAGAGACGCCTAGAGAAGCGATGGAGGAAGAGTAAGTCCAAATCCGACCAAACACTTGTAAGAGCTCATATTAAGACTTACAAAGTGGCGCTCAAGGCGGCAAGATGCACGTTTCATGCTGCCTTGATTGCATCAGAGGAATTTCACCCAGCCACACTGTTCAGGGTGACCCACTCCCTTCTTAACCGTGGGGTGTTGGGGAGCCCTTGCAGAGTAGTGCCGAGGATTTTAACACATTTTTTGCTGATAAAATCGCTCAGATCTGGGCGGACCTCGACTCTAATTGGATAACAGAATTGACTGACAACGAGTCAGTCAAGGTGACTGGGGCCCGTCCTTGTCCATCTGTCTGGGAAGAGTTTGATCTAGTGATACCTGATGAAGTGGACATGGCCATTGGAGCTGTGAGTTCCGCCACCTGTTTGCTGGATCCGTGTCCCTCCTGGCTGGTTTCGGCCAACATGGAGGTGACACGGAGCTGGGTCCAGGATATTGTCAACCATTGGGGAGGGGGTCCTTCCCAGCTCCTTACAAGGAGACACTTGTGCGCCCCCTCCTCAAGAAGCCTTCCCTGGACCCAGCCATTCTCAACAACTATTGTCCAGTCTCCAACCTTCCCTTTATGGGGAAGATTGTTGAGAAGGTGGTGGCGCTCCACCTCCAGCGGTCCTTGGAAGAAGCTGATTATCTAGGCCCTCAACAGTCGGGTTTCAGGTCTGGCTACAGCATGGAAACTGCTTTGGTCGCATTGATGGATGATCTCTGGTGGGCCCAAGACAGGTGTTTATCCTCTGTCCTGGTGCTTCTTGACCTCTTAGTGGCTTTCGATACCATCGACCATGGTATCCTTCTGTGCCGGCTGGAGGGATTGGGAGAGGGAGGCACTGTCCTTCAGTGGTTCTCCTCCTATCTCTCCGGTTGGTCACAGTCGGTGTTAGTGGGGGGTCATCTGGCAGGCCCCAGGGGAAGAGCCTTCTCAGTGGTGGCCCTGACCCTCTGGAATCAACTCCCCCCGGAGATCAGGACTGCCCCCACCCTCCTCGCCTTTCTCAAACTCCTTAAAACCCACCTCTGCTGTCAGTCATGGGGAAATTGATTCCCCCAGGCTGTTCCATTTTATGTATCGTTTGTTTGGGATGTATGACTGTTTTTTATATTAATGGGTTTTAAACTGTTTTTTTAATCATTAGATTTGTACTGTATTTTGTTATTGTGAGTTGCTCTGAGTCTCCGGAGAGGGGTGGCATACAAATCTAATAAATAATCATAATAATAATATGTTACAAGTAATTTTTCCCAGGCTACCACAAGCTCTGAAAACTGCCAAGCAGTGTGTGTGTGAGAGAGAGAGGGGGGGGAGAGGTAGTACCAGAGAATAGACTCACCGTTCCCCGTAAGCTGCGCCCGTGAGCAGGCGCGCACCCCCAAATACCCCACGGGCGCGCGCTCCCCATCCCCCTGCCAGCCCGCGGGGGGGCGGGGAGGCGCCGGCAGTAAAAGGAAAGGGAGCCGCGGCTGCCCCTGCCTCCCCACTGTGCCTCCGGCCCCCTCGCACCCCCTCGCGCCCCTCGTCCCTGCCCCCACCTGCCTGATCCACCCCCTCCTCCTCCGCCGCCTCCTGCGCTCCCAGCCAGGGGGCTGCGAGAGAGAGTTTTCTCTGCGCGCTTCGGGAATGTCCGCCCCACCCCTCTCGCAGCCCCTTCGCTGGGAGCGCTTTCCTCCTGAGCTTTCAGCAAGGGGGCTGCAGTAGAGGCAGGGCAGGCGTTCCCGAAGAACTCGGAGAAGGCGCTCTCGCAGCCCCCTCGCTGAAAGAGAGAGAGGGAATGGGAGAGAGAAATCTCCTTCTCCCTCTCTCTTAGCGAGGGGGCTGCGAGAGCGGTTTCTCCGAGTTCTTCGGGAACGCCTGCACTGCCTCTACTGCAGCCCCCTTGCTGAAAGCTCGGGAGGAAAGCGCTCCCAGCGAAGGGGCTGCGAGAGGGATGGGGCGGGCATTCCTGAAGCGCACGGAGAAAACCCTCTCTCGCAGCCCCCTGGCTGGGAGCGCAGAAGTGGAGGAGGAGTAGAAGCTGCAGCCACCGCTGTGGGAGAAGTGAGAGAGAGAGAGAGAGAGAAAGAGGGGGGAGAGAGAGATAGCAAGAGAGAGAAGAGAAAGAAAGCAAGAGAGATAGAGAAAGAAAGAAAGCAATAGTGAGAGAAAGAAAATAGAGAAAGAGAGAGAAAGGGGGGAGAGAGATAGAAAGAGAGGGACAGAGAAAGTGAGAAAAAGAGAGAGAGAGCAAGAGGGGGAGAGAGAATGAGAAAGAGAGAGAAATGACTCTTGATTTAAAGCATATGGTAAAAAACACCCAAATAATAAGAAAGAAAGAAAAACCCAGCCGTTTGTGTGTATGTGTGTGTGTGTGTGAACTCTTGAACCATTTCCAATAGCTCACCTGTTATTGGAAATGGTTCAAGAGTTCAGACACACACACACAAAGGGGGAGGAGACAGGGATGGAAAAAGGAGAAGATAGTAATAATATTAATAGATTTTGGTTTTGTTTTATTAATTTCTTTTAATAAAAAATAAGGGGATTTTTTTTTCTTATTTATTTATTTATTTATTTATTTATTTATTTATTTATTTATTTATTTATACTTCTATGCCGCCCAGTCCCAAAGGGACTGCCGTTCAGACACTATACTTTTCCGCTCACACCGAAAAAAAATTAGAGGGAACATTGAATAGACTGTGAGTTTATTACTGTATTTTTTTTTTTAAGGTAGGTTATTCGTAAGATGAGAAGTTCGTAAGACGAAGCAATTTTCCCCATAGGAATCAATGTAAAAGCAAATAATGCGTGCAACCCTATCCCAAAAGTCACCTCTTTTGCCTTGCGCTGCTGGGATGCCCTGCCTCCGGATTTCTGTTGTCAGCTGAAGCGCAGGGATTCCCCTAAGGCTCCTCTCGCTGGGAAACCCCACCTCCGGACTTCTATTGCCAGCCAAAGCGCTGGGATTCCCCTGAGGCTCCCCTCTCTGGGAAACTCCACCTCCAGACTTTCGTTGTCAGCCGAAGCACGGGGATTCCCCTGAGGCTCCCCTCACTGGGATTCAAAGCAGTGCTGGCAAAAATGAAGGGAATCCCAGCAGCAGCGCCTCAGGTTCGTAAGGTGAAAATAGTTCGGAAGAAGAGGCAACAAAATCTTAAGCACCGGGTTTGCATCACAAAAAGTTCGTATGAAGAGGGGTTCATAAGATAAGGTATCACTGTATTCGCTGCATTGATTGATTAATTACGTCCCATCAAGGTGGTGTCGATTGACATAAAAGCGTCTTTTCATTTAGTGTCACATGTATCTCTATGGAATAAATTGGAATATCTGACAGTTGAACCTATCTTAAGATCTCAATCAGGTTTCTTCAATGTGCACTTCCAGCCTTACAATTTAGTCTCTAATTTAAAAAAAATAATATGTATTCACCAAAAAGGTAAAATATCCGAATTTATTTGTGCCAGCAATGTACTTTTTCTCCAATCAGGCTTGATTTATAGCAGGTTCTGAACAGTTTTGCCAACTAATTGCAAAAAATAATTCATTACCATAAATTAAGAGAAATCTAAAGTTTTGATCTTTTCCAAACAGTCACAGAGTAATTGGTTTCAATAGAACAAGCTTTCTCCTTAAAGGACTAAGGCGTTTGTTTTTATAAGTCTATAAAATGGAAAAGTCAAAATAAACGTGTAGTATCTAAAGCCAATCACTAATCTAAAGCAAATCTTAATTTCTCTCTCTGTTTTTATTAAAAATAGAAAATTTGTTCCTGCTGCTATTAAACATGCACAGCAAATTTATGGAAATGCTATGAATATCCCAGGATTTTATGGATTCTACTAAAACTCCTTAGTATTTATTTTTCTTTCAATACATTTTTGCACCATATTCTGCTTTTGACAAACATTTGGCAGGGAAGTGCTTACTTTTAAATCTAGGTTGAGTTCTTCAAGCATGACTGAGGGCAGACTTGTCTTTATCTTAAATTATGTACAAACAAAATTGTTAACTCATTTGTATATCTAACTGAATCATTTGCTTCATCATGGAGGGGGGGGGGTTAAATGACCAGAAAATATTATTTAAGATTTTTCTTCATGTATTCATTTAATTATTTTTGAATCTGACACTGACCAAGCAAGATATATAGTCAGACTAATATTTCAGTATTGGCAGTATCTTTTAGGTTATGGAGATTCTCAGTCCTACAAGTTATCCTTGTCCATAAGGTGCTTTTTTAAAGAGGCAACTGGACTTTCTGGTTTTTTTAAAGACCATTTTACTTCTCATCCAAGAGGTTTATTCAGCTCTGACTGGATGGTGGGAAATGGAAGACAGTTGTTCCTTTGCATTCTTTTAGTGAATTGTTAAGGGCACCTTGAAGTTTATCAGTGTCATCAGGGTCACCTCAGTAGTGCAAATTGGTATGGAGCCTTCTTGGAACTGTTGAAAGGGCTGTGTTATAGACTGGAGATAGACAAAGTCTTATCCTAGGGGCGGGCAAAGTTGGCTCTTCTATGACATGTGGACTTCAACTCCTAGAATTCCTTAGCTAGCATGATTGGCTCAGGAATTCTGGGAGTTGAAGTCCACAAGTCATAGAAGAGCCAACTTTGCCTACCCCTGTCCTATCCCCTTCCCTCTATTAAGAGAGGGCTGTTCAGTTTTGACATAGATGACCTCTTTGACCCCTCTTTTAAAGCAGTGGTCATTTCTGCCCAAAATGTGGACTTTGCTGTACTCAAAAGAGTGGCCTTCATCTTTCAGGCTGATAGTTCATTTTAATGGCAGGATTTAGCATCTTTCTAGAGTACAGAGACGAAATCTGAACACTTCACACAATGACGTCTGGATATTTCCTCAACTTATGGCCACAATAAGCACCAGAATTTCCATTGTAAGGCAATGCAGTTATAAACCGAGTCATCACATAATTGGACCTGATTTTATGACTATTTTTACTACGATTATTAGGCAAATCATTCATTAAACAAATCAGTTGTTACGAAAATCACATTGTTAATGAGTCAATCAAGTAGTTGTGAAGCAAATCTGGTTTCCCAATTGACTTTGCTTGTCAGAAGTTAGCTGGGAAGGTCTCAAATCACAATTGAATGACTACAGTCGCAGTCATCTACCCTACCCTAACCCTAACCCAAATTATGATCACACGAATGTGGGAATAGCATAATGATCATAAAGACTGATCACTTTTAGGTCATTTTTTTCCAAAGTCAATCATAACTTTGAACTGTTGTTAAATGAACAGTGGTAAGTCAAGAACTATCTGTAGAAGAAAACTCATCTTAAATCTGGCCGTGAGAGTTCATTATTTAGCCCATTTTCTGTTGGTAGTAATCAGATTCTGCTTTAGAAAATAACTTTCTACCAGGGGTGAAATGCTTCCAGTTCTCTCATGCCTGTCAGTCCTTGGTGAGCCGGTCACAAATGGAGCTCAAGGCTTTGTCCACCTGCCCAGAACCACCATTTGGGTTCTTTTACCTTCTGTGCATGCACAGAGGGTAAAAGAACCCAATTGTTACAATCCAGGCAGGTAGACAGAGCCTCATGCCCTTTTGCGACTGGCTGTCCAATGACTGAGAGGCACAAGCGAACCTAGAGCTTTTCACTCCTGCTTCCTACATGTAAAAGTGTATACTGATATTTCAACGACATAGGATATAGAGACAATTACATTCTGGATGCTACACACCAACTGAAAAGCTTCAGGAACAAGTATGTCACATTCATTCCATGACAATGTTGACCCTTTATATTTTTGTAAATTTGTTCTAAAATTAATATAAATATTATTTTGGATAAACATTTCTCCTACATTTTAAAAGCCTTTTATTACATCCATTTCGACACAACTCAATGCTGCAACTTAAACCATTACAATGTGAATACATTTAGAATCCTGAATTCTCATTATGATTCATATTTGTAATATTAAATGTAATAAATAGTTCAAAATTTCCAGTCAAATAGATGGTCTAATAGATACTAAACTTTGTGTGTTTATATGCAAGTTTGATAGTGATTTTAAATTAGTTATTTCATTTATATACTGTATTAAATATATTTCTTTGCTCCACAATCAAAACTTAGTCATTCCCAATAATAATATCATTTATTGTCAAAAACTATTCCGGCAATAGATACACAAATCATGATATGGATTTTACTATTTAGCGAGCTTGATTTTACATTGAAAATAATTATACATTAAGACATATAGAGAATACTTTAAAGATTTTTCAGTATATCTTTAAATTAATATTTCAGTAAAAAAAATAAACTATCTGTAAAAATTACAGTATATTTTAAGCATATTTCATATGTCTCAGTTTCTAAACTCTTTTAAAAATATGAATTAAATGTTTTATTTTCAATAATCTTTATTTTATGTATGTCTTTATTTTTAAAAAAATAATTTAAAATTGGGCCAACTCCCATGTGCCTCTTATTAAACTTTTTGAAAAACTGTTCTTATTCAGTGATTTCATTGTGAACAGCAAACACAACATAGACATAAGGCTATCTGAACACTTTATTCGCTACATTTAGAATATTAATAACATTCTTCCCAGAAGTTGTCACATCAAGTAAAAGATCTTTATTCCAGATTGTCTTTGGGGGCCAAATTGAGACTGGATGCATGCATTTAATAAATTGTAGTCTCAAGTAGTCATTTTTGTAAATAATTAGCTTCAGTGGAAGAATAAGTTAGCATATTGTATGCATCTAATGTTGCAAATGTACATACTGCAAACTTTCCTATTAATCAACAGTCAAGCACTGTAAGTTGGGTCTCATACATAATGAATTGTGCTTAAGCCTCCTGGGTTTCATTGATAGAAAAATAAGAGAAAACACAAGTGTAGTAAGCTTTTGAATAAAATTTAACTAGATTGCTCTGCATCCTGTAATTGTTTTGGAATCATCAGGGAATAGATAATTCATCTGCAATTTTGGTGGTAGTTTTGCCTTCATCTATCAAAGAATGCTATTTAAATGACATTAAGGTGTTGAAATAACTACTTTAAAAAATCTATATGGAATGTTAATAATATGGGTTCTCCATAGTGGGTGGAGCTAACCTCCAAGAATGGGATTACGCCGTTCCTTTAGTTAATGAGGACCGAGTCTGTCAAATTGTATATCTTCATCCTCTTGCCTTAATTTCTCCACTTTGACTCAGTCCTCAGCAATGTTCCCTCTTTTTTTTTCCAGTGTGGGCAGAAAAGTATAGTGTCTGAACGGCAGTCCCTTTGGGACTGGGCGGCATAGAAGTAATAAATAAATAATAAATAAATAAATATTTCTCATTTTTCTTTTTTCTCACCTTTTTGCTTTCATTTCTTTATCTCCCTTCCTCTCCTTTTCTCTCTCTCTCTCTCTTGTTTTATTTCTGTCTCACTCACTCTCTTTCTGAGGCGATCTGGCCACAGGGGTTTTTTTGGAGTGTGATTTCCAACTGATCTCTGCCAGCTTGCACTGCCCCATTCTCAGTTATTACTGACTGTCACAGGAGCTTTCATACTTGTGTCACTTACAGCCAGAGGAGTTTTCATGCTCCGTACTGCTCGACTAGGGTAGAATGGCTTGGACTGCATTTCTCTGCAGGAGCTCTCATGTTCAGTCAGCTAGCTGTTTTTCTTCCTACTTTTTAGCAGTACTGTGGGTAGTCCCCACAGGCTGGCATTTGGGTTCTCACTTAATCAGAGGCCGCAGATGAGCCATTCCGTCTTCCCTGCCTCTGGACCTGTACAGCGGTGGCCATTTTGAGTGTAATATAGTTCAAGGTGGTGGCCATTTTGTTTTTGCATTGGCTACAGTCTGAGGCAGTGGCCATTTTGAGAGTCTCTGCTTCTCTCGCAGTGGCCATTTGGATTGCCTCTTGTCAACCTTAAGGCAGTGGTCATTTTGAAGGCTTGTCACTCAGCTAAACAGCCTCTAGGCCATCTGTTTCAGGCGGTGGCTTGTAGTCATGCACTACAATGGCAGAGCAGAGCGGGAGGAAACATAAAAGTTGCTCTGCAGGAGGCAAAGGGAGCCAGAGACCTCAATATTCCCATGATCTGGCTAGTTCCTCTTCCCATAAGCAGAGGAACCTCCAGCCACCTCCCTCTCACACCACTGAAGCCCCAGTGTTTCCAAGGTTGCACAGAAGGATGAAATTACGCAGGGCCAAGGTGCTAGGTAAAATATTCTGAAGTCCAGCTGTTATTGGCTTGAATACAACCATTTAAACATCACAGCTTGGTGTACTAATTAACATTGCCTGGTTAATATCACACCACAAAATTGATGTGCTTGCATTGGAAAAGGCGGCATTTGGTCACAGAGTTCCTCAACATGTGGTGCCACAGACTGGGGAAGCCAGCCAGACTTAGCCCTCCCAACAGACAGATTGCTTTGTATGTGTGTGTGCGTGCGCACACGTGTAGAAAATATTTTCATATCATTCTTAAGTATTTAAAACTTATTTTAATTTATTGTCTCCTTTTTATAAACTGCTCTGAAAATATGATTGGAGAATGATAAAAAGTCCAACAATCAAGATTATTCAAATTGACCTGAAAAAAATAATTTGTGTACATTTAAAAGTTAGATTGCTCACCTCAAGTAGATTATGAAATGTTGAAATTGTAAAAGCACAGTGTGTTAATTCTCTTGTTAAGTAATACTTCAGATTTATTTATTTGCTTATATAGAGCCAAGTGCCAAAAAACCCTAAAACACTTCCTTGGAGATGGAATTCTCAGGAATTTGCTTTTCTTAAGATCTAGTTACAGCTTTGTAATCCTTTCATCTAATAAGATCTATTTTCTAAGCACCTTCCCAATGTTTTGGCTACAGTTAATAGACTTCTCCAGTAAGCATAGAATAAAGATGATGCCCATCAAATCTCTTGGAAGTACAACTTGCCTACAGCACATTATGGGCTGTTGTTCTAAATATGTGCCTGCACTTCTGAGCTCTCAATGTTAAACTTTAATATGTATTATCAGTCCTATTTTCCCCATTAGTCTACTCTACTGATTTATCTCAACAACCTTGATATTCTGGAAAGGATTCTGCCTTCAGAGAATCAAGATAACTGACCATTCCTATTTTAGTTTTATTTTATTTATTTGTTTGTCAAACATGTACAACCTAGCAGTATAGGTATAAACATAAACATAAACAATGTAAATACAGATAAATGAGGACAATAGGACAGTAGGACAGGGACAGTAGGCACACTGGTGCTTTATGCACACCCCTTACAGACCTCTTAGGAATGGGGTGGTGTCAACAGTAGACAGTCTAGGGTTAAAGTTTTTGGGGAAGAAACCAAAGAGTCAGGTAGCGAATTCCAGGAATTGACCTCTCTGTTGCTGAAGTCGTATTTTCTACAGTCAAGTTTGGAGCAGCTTACATTAAGTTTGTATCTATTGGTTGCCCGTGTATTGTTGTAGTTCAAGCTGAAGTAGTCATTGACAGGTAGTGTTCTGCCGGCGTATGCCAACATCTGGATTTAGGAACAGGATGAAAACGCAAGTCTTTTCCCAATATTTTAATTGTTTATTAGTTAATGATTATATAGTGGTTTTAATTTTAATTTTGGTTTCAACTGTTTTTTCTGTAGTTTGTATTTTTTAAAATTTTACAATAAACAGAAATGTGAAGTATACATTCATTATTAAAAAATAAAGATAATGCATTTGTAACCAATAAAAAGTGTGCAAGAGAAATAAGAATACAATTTTATTCACTAACATTTTTAAAGCACATAAAGGAAATATATATAAGAATATCAAGTAAAACACACACAATTTATTAAAATGGATTTTAGAATCAATATCAGTTGTACGCATTCTTCACTATCTTTGCTCTCTTCTGCAAGAAGTGACAATCATCTAGCTACTTTAACAAAGGATAATTGTGTGATTGTACAATTTTCTAAAATCAAAAATGGAGCATCTCCCTTGCCAATGTTGTGCTAAAAACATGTCTGTTGAAAATTGTCTCTTTGCATAGTTTGCTGTAGCAGCAGTTTCTATGATTGGCATGTGAAAATTACCTTTTCTTTCCTACTTGGTTAAGGTCTTGTATGCTCTCTGGGTAAAGAGAAAATCAGCAGGTTTTTAGGTTTTAGTACAAGACAAGAAGTCATTATTTGAATCCTCTGCTGACTGGGGAAAGTCCCAAGAATTTTTGAGTAACCTACTGCTGTTTGATAATGTTTTGAACTTACACGCTCCAGCATTTTAAATCCAGACTAAGGTTGGACGTTGGGTACAAAATAAAAAGTAGATATAACAAACTTTTTTTCATTTAATCATGTTTTAGGGGTTTTATTGCATCACAGTATTCCTCTAATTTGAAAATAATACATAATTTTTGGAGAGAGAGGGGAAAAAACCCCACAATAAGTATTGAAACCTATAAGACCATTGGGACGGAGACCTTTTATAAAAACATGTATGAGGAAAAATAGGGAGTTAAGATATTAAGTTTAAATTTAAAATATTCATTTGATTGATTGATTGATTGGATTTATATGCCGTCCCTCTCCAAGGACTCGAGGACTTTTAAGACTAATATTACAACTACAGTATCAAAATTCTCCTGATTCCCTTTTCAAGTGGAAAAATTGAGAAGATTGTAGGCTGAATTTTAATTAAGTGCTGGTGCTCTGAAAATAAGAGATACAGTATTTGTATTTTCTACAGAAGTGGAACATTAAACCCAAGCAATTATATGGATGCAAATTCCCAATAAGAAGTACAAATACAATATCAGGGATTCAAAAAGAAGGATTGGTTCAAATAATCAACTAAAAATCTGTACACCTCACGATAAAATTGAAAAGTTGCACACAATTTTGTTCTCAGAGTTCACTTTGAGGAGAAAGATCTTGAAAATCAATTGGAGAAAACGCTTATGAAGTTAAGATAACTGGGTGAATGGATAGCAATTTCAGCTGATTTCCTTTCTTTAAAAATTTCCTCTTTATTTGTTTCAAAATCCTTTTTTTTTCTGCTTCTAATCTACAAATTTCAAAATGGAAAACAAGATGGGAAGCCAGGATTTAAATATATTTTTGTGTGTGTGTGATGTACATCAATCCAACTTCCTTGACATTTTCCTTAACTATGGACATATTCCTTGCATAAATAAATATATTTCCATTTGTATGCTACAGAGAGCATAAACCAAAAAATGAAGTAGAATTTTCAGAGAAAATGATAACTTCATTATACTTCTATATTTCTTCTTGGCAATGAATGCACAGAAATATTTCTTTGTCCTTTTGTCTGCTTTTTTTTCTTTGTGTTATATTTTACTTCAAACTCCATTCAAATAAAATTTGTTTTCCCCAATAGTTTGTATAATAATTGTATTCATCTTTTTCTAAGATGGCATGCATCATACATGTTGGTGGGTGCCACAGGAAATTGTATTTATCTGTTTCTCTTTAGGTATTTTGTCCTGTCTAAATATATTTTTAAAATGTGTTCCCTTTTTTTAAACTATATATATCTAGACATTTGCTCACTTTGAAAATACTATAAGGAGCTATTTTATCTCCCCAGGCTTAAATAATGCTATACATAAAGGAGATATTTGTGACCTATTCACAGAGATGGAAACTGAAGTGTTTTATTCCGATTTGCTTTGCTTTTCTCTTTTTCATATTTATTTTCTCTGCAGGCCACCCCTTCTCATTAGCATTTGGATTTTTGGCCTACCTGAAGTTTCTTTGTTGTACTATGTTTAAGCAACTTGGTTTCAGTTTTAAAATGAATGCTACTCTGTTACTCTTTCAATAGAGTGGAGGCCTCAATATCTTGTGAAGTATGTGAAGTCACAGGGGAAATGAAAGAACCACTGAAACAATGTATAGCTTGGCTTCAAGCTTATTTCACTGAGCCCCAGTTAATGTTGAAACTTCCAGTGCCTCCTTTTCACCATCATCTCCTAGAACAAGGTATGTATGTCTTGTAGTATAATATTTGGCACTTCTTATATGATATGTCCTTCTGTTTTGTTTTGTTTTTAATATATAAGATCTGTACTTGGCTTTTGGGTAACACATTTGAGATTAAAATCTGCGAAAAGTTATGATTTTATTTTATTGATATCAAAATCAAATACAGTGAAAGTCTGCACTGGTCTGCTAATTCTGCTTGCTGAAACTTCAAAAACACAAGAGTGTTCCTAAAACATATGAACTTTAAAAACATGTGGCTTTCAACTCTCAGTGTTCCCCAGTCCACACAAGGTAAAATGGTTAAGTTTGAGAAATACTGTGCTAAAAGAATGCTGCAGTGGGATTCAGTTATATCACACAGTCATCAAATCTTCATTTAATCTATAATCCTATAATCTTAATTTGGAAATTTTTGGCAATGTTTCGACAAGGTCCCACTCGTCATCTTCAGGCTGGTGTTTCTGGCTGGGTGTGGTTTGATGGCTCAGCAATTGCCTGCTGTGTAGAAACTTCCTGTTTCTACACAGCAGGCAACAGCAAAAAGAATAATCATGGAAGCCATCGAGATAGAAAAACATCCCCAAAATATGAACAAGCGGGATGATACCTCCCGCCTACCAGGCATCTGGAAACCAGCCCTCAAACGTATCCCAGCCATAGAAACTGAAACCAGACTCAGAACACACATTGCAAAACAATCAAGTAGCCTGCAAGCTCCAACTACTCAGGATATCACGCCTAATCCACAACCATTAACTAATCAGCATACCTCAGTTACATCAACGACCCCAGGTGTTACCCCACTGACTCACCAGGAAGTTTCTACATGTTTCTACATGTCACATATTTTTTTGCTGAATTTGAAAATTAAGGGAGACTAGGATAGATCTATTTCGGCCTTATTTTGGCCTCATCAGCTAGCCATACCCTCACTGGGACTTGAACTTGTAACCTTTGCCTTGTAAGGCAGAGAATTATCCTCTAGGCTACAGTATCCAATCCCTTCAGCTCTGCACCAGGGAAGGGTTACATATTTTTGTGTCGAATCACCCTGGTGTATTGAAGGAACATTTCCATCTGTCCGTCCATTACCCAGGGGGGGAATTACTGCCCCCCTCAGAGAGGATCTGGAACTTGGGTGTCCTCCTCGAACCACAGCTGACCTAAGAACATCATCTTTCGGCTGTGGTGAGGGGGACGTTTGCCCAGGTTTGCCTGGTGCACCAGTTGCGGCCCTATCTGGACAGGGAGTCTCTGCTCGCAGTCACTCATGCCCTTATCAATTCGAGGTTCGACTACTGTAATGCACTCTACATGGGGCTGCCTTTGAAAAGTGTTTGGAAACTTCAAATCGTCCAAAATGCAGCCGCACGAGTGGTATTGGGCCTTCCGAGACATGCTCCTATTTCAAGATCACTCCACGGACTGCACTGGCTGCCGATTGATTTCTGGACCAGATTATCTCTGGGTCCCGTCAACCAGACAATGTTGGCTGGCAGGACCTAGTGGAACAGCCTTCTCTGTGGGAGCCCCGGCCCTCTTGAACCAGCTCTTCCCAGAGATTCGCACCTCCCCCACCCTCCTTGCTTTCCGAAAAAGTTTGAAGACTCATCTTTGCCGCCAGGCCTGGGATCATTAGATCTTTCCCCCCTGACCAATGAATGTGTTTAGAATAAATTGTTGATTGAGTGAATGTTAACTGAATCTTTTAATTTTTAGGATATTTTTTAAGTTTTTTAATTATTATTAATTGGATCAAATTGTTTTATTGTGTAATTGTTTGTTGTGAGCCGCCCCGAGTCCACGGAGAGTGGCGGCATACAAATCCAATGAATGAATGAATGAATGAATGAATGAATGAATGAATGAATAAATAAATAAACAAACAAACAAACAAATAAATAATCCAGAAAAAACTGCATGCAATAAAATAAGAGTTTCAAGTTCCATATTTCTAAAAGGTGCTATTTGTTTCTATTGTTTAAACAAGATAAGTAGGGATTTTGCTTTTTCTTACAGAGGGCAACAGGGAGTTACATCCAGTGACTAGCAGCATTATTATTATTATTATTTATTCGATTTGTATGCCGCCCCTCTCCGAAGACTCGGGGCGGCTCACAACATGTAACAACAAATCATAATAAACTAACAATTTTAAAATGTTTAAAGATTTAACCCTGCTGTTCTGTTCGAAAAAACTTCCTAATGTTATGTTCCCGGGTCTATTTGACCCGGACTGCAAATTGATCATTTTAGGTACTTATATTTGGTCTTTTTGAAAGCTTTTTTCACCTGGAAACATGTTTGAACATTTCTGCACACAATGGAATGAAAATTGAACTGAAAAAATTAATCCTTATTGGTTTATTTTGCACATAAATGTGCCTCCCCCCCGTTTTTGTGAAAGTTTTTTTCAATTTATGGATAGTTTTGCTTGCAAAATGCAGTCTATTTTACTAAAGTTGGTGTGGGATTGGTAGCTTGAACATTTCTGCACACAATGATATGAAAATTGAACTGAGAAAATTAATCCTTATTGGTTTATTTTGCACATAAATGTGCCTCCCCCCCGTTTCTGTGACATAGTCTTCACTTTATGGATAGTTTTGCTAGCAGAATACATTCAATTTTGCTAAAGTTGGTGTGGGATTTGTAGCTTGAACATTTCTGAACATAATGATATTTAAATTGAAGTGGAAAAATTGATGCATATTGGTTTATTTTGCATATAAAGTTATTTCAATTTATATAAAAATTATGCTGTTAATTTCAAACTTACATACTTTTTTTAGTAAAATGGATTTCTTTCATAAAATTAGTTATCTGGCTACAATGTGGTTGATTTTCAAAAGGATATTCCAAATATTTCTAGACAAATATGTATAAACAGTGACAATAATGGCACACAGCAAGGCTGGGGGGGGGGTCCCTTTTGTGGCAAAAATAAACCAATAAGAACCATTTTTTTCAGTTCATTTATATTTTTCTTATATTCAGAAATGTTCAATTTAGTATATCAAACCTTTTGGGGGAAAATTCCTTAGGGATTTGTAGCCTTAAAAAATAGAAATTGACACGAAATTCAGAAAGGATGGGGGGAGGGGCTTTTTGATCAAAATAAAAATATAAGTCTCAATTTTTCCAGTTCAATTTTCATATCATTATGTTCATAAATGTTCAAACTAGTTTTCCAGTTGAAAAAGTTTTCAAAAAGATCAAATTCAAGTACCTAAAAAAAATATTTTTGGTCCGGTCATATACGAACAGAAACAGATTCGAAGTTATGATTTTTTTTTGCCCAGAAAACAATTAGCCACCACCCCAAAAATATTTTTTGATGATCAGCATTGTTAAATTGAGTAAATGGATGCCTAAGATTTTAAAGAATATTTCGGATTTGGAGCATTAAAAAAAAAAAAGTGAAAATGGTTGCAAGCAGCCGAGGGGGGGGGAGGCCTTATTTCTGATGTTAAAAAACCAGTAAGAATCATTTTTTTCAGTTCCTTTATATTTTTCTTATATTCAGAAATGTTCAAGGTACCATTCCCACACCAACTCCAGTAAAATAGACTGCATTTTGCAAGCAAAACTATCCATAAATTGAAAAAAACTTTCACAAAAACGGGGGGGAGGCACATTTATGTGCAAAATAAACCAATAAGGATTATTTTTTTCAGTTCAATTTTCATTCCATTGTGTGCAGAAATGTTCAAACATGTTTCCAGGTGAAAAAAGCTTTCAAAAAGACCAAGTATAAGTACCTAAAATGATCAATTTGCAGTCCGGGTCAAATAGACCCGGGAACATAACATTAGGGAGGTTTTTTTTTTCAGCAAGAAAGAAACCTCCCACCCCCCCAAAAAAATTCTCATAGAGAGAACCCCTGAAATGATGAAAAGTCATGAAATTTCAAGTTTCAGATATGCAGGGAAATTTTTTTACAGGGTCTCAAACTTTGATTTCGGGTCTCACAGACCCGAACAGAACAGCATTAAAAGACCCCATATACTAACAGACATACACACACGCATACCATATATAAATTAAACATGCCCAGGGGGAGATGTTTCAATTCCCCCATGCCTGACGACAAAGGTGGGTTTTAAGGAGTTTACGGAAGGCAGGAAGAGTAGGGGCAATCCTAATCTCCGGGGGGAGTTGGTTCCAGAGGGCCGGTGCCGCCACAGAGAAGGCTCTTCCCCTGGGGCCCGCCAACCGACATTGTTTAGTTGACGGGACCCGGAGAAGGCCCACTCTGTGGGACCTAATCGGTCGCTGGGATTCGTGCGGCAGAAGGCGGTCTCGGAGATATTCTGGTCCAATGCCATGAAGGGCTTTAAAGGTCATAACCAACACTTTGAATTGTGACCGGAAATTGATCGGCAGCCAATGCAGACTGCGGAGTGATGGAGAAACATGGGCATACCTAGGTAAGCCCATGACTGCTCTCGCAGCTGCATTCTGCACGATCTGAAGTTTCCGAACACTTTTCAAGGGTAGCCCCATGTAGAGAGCATTACAGTAGTCGAACCTCGAGGTGATGAGGGCATGCGTGACTGTGAGCAGTGAGTCCCAGTCCAGATAGGGCCGCAACTGGTGCACCAGGCGGACCTGGGCAAACGCCGCCCTCGCCACAGCTGAGAGATGTTTTTCTAATGTGAGCTGTGGATCGAGGAGGACGCCCAAGTTGCGGACCCTCTCTGAGGGGGTCAATAATTTCCCCCCCCCCAGGGTAATGGACGGACAGATGGGATTGTCCTTGGGAGGCAAAACCCACAGCCACTCCGTCTTATCCGGGTTGAGCTTGAGTCTGTTGACACCCATCCAGGCCCCAACAGCCTCCAGGCACCGGCACATCACTTCCGCTGCTTCGTTGATTGGGCATGGGGTGGAGATGTAGAGCTGGGTATCATCCGCATATTGATGATACCTCACCCCATGTCCTTGGATGATCTCGCCCAGCGGTTTCATGTAGATGTTGAATAGCAGGGGGGAGAGGACCGACCCCTGAGGCACCCCACAAGGGAGAAACCTAGGAGTCGACCTCTGACCCACACTAACACCGACTGCGACCGGCCAGAGAGGTAGGAGGGGAACCACTGAAGAACAGTGCCTCCCACCCCCAACCCCTCCAGCCGGCGCAGAAGGATACCATGGTCGATGGTATCGAAAGCCGCTGAGAGGTCAAGGAGCACCAGGACAGAGGATAAACCCCTGTCCCGGGCCCGCCAGAGATCATCCATCAACGCGACCAAAGCGGTTTCCATGCTGTAACCGGGCCTGAAACCCGACTGCTGGGGACCTAGGTAAGCATGTTCCTTAAGCGCCTTGAAATTACTTTGGGGGGGCAGGAGTGAAGAAAAAAATAATTTATATTAATGGCTTAAAGTAAAAATTTAATTGAATGTTAGCTTATACTCTGCACACGTGTTTTGTTTCCTCATTTCAAATTCTGGAAGAATGTTTGAAGAGAACACCATTTTATTGGTCTTGCACCTTTACACACACAAAAAAAATTCACATACTGAATTATATAATTAACATTATTGGCTGAATTATTAGAATATAGATCCATCACATATTTATCATAAATACTGTGGGAATTTTCACTAGAGATAGCCAGAGTCCTCCTGCTTCATTTCTTACATTGCTTTTGTGCTGGTTGGCTGTCCCTTCATGCAGCTCTTAAACTTTCCAGTTTTGCAGCGATGGTTTCAATAACCAATGTGGAATGGCTGTGTGATTTGTTTTTGTTGCAGTTTTGTTCATCTCATTATGGGAAATGATTTTTACTCTTCAAAATGAGCGATGTTAATATACTGTACTGGCTTTTGTTTTACATATGTGTTGGCAAATATTGTTGCATTTAGATCCTCTTTTTGCATTCTATTACTCCAAAATACATATTTAATTTGCACTTATGTTCAGATGTGGATTTATTCTTCAGCTGCTTTGAATAATAAATGTTGATGTATGTTAGGAACTGCATCCCCGTCTATTTTGACTTCGGTATTTTTATGTAAAATTGACAAAGCTTTCCTTGGCTAAAGCTATATCAAAATATAAATGAAGCAAAATTGATGAATCTATTGTCAATTTGTTGTTGCTATTTTCTTGATAAAAACTCCTTTATAGTTGCAGTCATAACCATATATGCGAAGGAGCAAATTGACTAAAATTAATGGGATTGCTTTACCTTTATTTACTAAATTGTTCCTATATGCAGTTGTTAAAAGCCAGGCTAGAAATACCTCAAATTACAGCCTCCTTGACATTTGATCCTCATTGAGCTTTTCATATATAAATATTTAAGAATACAAAACAATGTAGAACTGAGGATTATGGAAAGGGATCTTATGTATTATAGTCACATTTTAGCAGATAGTAGAACACTTACAGGAAGAAAAAAAATAGAACAGGTTGTTTCCTGGGTAGGCAGAAATTTTAGTTATTTTTACATGGCGATAGAGTGATGAAACTAAAAAAGGCAAGTGTGGTACAGGGATTAAGAGGTTGAAGCATCACCAAAGAAATCCACGCTGAAGTCCACTTTCTGTCACTGGGTGATTTGGTGCTATTCATTCTCTTAGCCCAACCCACTGAAAAATGTTGTAGTGTTGGAATATAGGAACAAGATAGTATAAAGGAACACTATGTACATAATCTTAGCAAGATATAAATTTAATAAATATTCATCATGTAGCTCCTAATTCCAGACAGATGTTAATTTATTTTCCTATTTAAATGTTACATCATCTGATTGTTCATTAGCAGACTCTTCTTGAATACCCCCTCCCCTTTCAATATTACACATATCCACTGTGGTTAGTAATCCTTAGAGTGGGACAGGGTCTGCACTAATGTTTGTGTTTGTATTCATCTGAAGGAATGTTTCACCAGCCTTTTTGAACTATTTGAAGCCTTTCCCCAGATAACCCATTAATTTGATCTTTTTGTTCTGGCTTTATACATTGATTTGGCATTTGATCACCATGATGGATGATCTGTTCCAAAAGAGAGACATGGGGGAGCTCAACCCTGTTGAAACTCCTAGCCATTTCAGAAGTTAAAATAGGAATGGGCAACGTAAGGTGCTGAGCCCTTTGGCACCTCTCAGTACCTTTCTGATTGTGCTGCTGAAATAACATATTGTGATCAACTTAAGAAGCTAATATTCACAATCTGTAGCATGTCCTGGAATAATCTCTTCCATCCCATTCCTCAAATAGAAAAGGCTGAAGCTATCTTCATGTGTAACCCTCATTATTTTGTAATCTTGTACTTTGACATCCACTGAAGATATCCATTTCCCAATTAAAGACTATGCATCCCTAGAATGGGGTGAAAATAAATGGAGTTATATCTGCTTGCGATTAAATTGTTACTCTCACCAAAATAATAATCATAACAATCATAACAATCATAATCATCATAATCATCATCTAGGGAGTACTTATAACATGATTTGCAGAATGTTTGGATCACTGAGATCCTTATTTTTTTTGACCTGATATTTCAGTGTTCTGGTGAACCTCTTGCACTGAATATATTTTTATTTGAAAGAGATTAATTTCAAAGAAAGGAGAGATTGTAACACTTAGTGACCTTTCAGAGGTCAAGTGGAGTTCCAAGAGGTATTTTTTCTTTCCATTTCTCTCTGATGTTAGAATTTAAACTGAAAGCAGGCATACATATTTTATAGCTGCGAAAAAGACTATTAAATAAGAGTGCTAATCATTATTTTTGATGGTAATGGTAAATACAGTGGTACCTCTACATAAGAACTTAATTTGTTCCGTAACCAGGTTCTTAAGTAGAAACGTTCTTAAGAAGAAGCAATTTTTCCCATAGGAATCAATGTAAAAGCAAATAATGCATGCAAACCATTTAGGAAAGAAATAAAAGCTAGGAATTAGGGTGGGAGGAGGAGGAGGAGGAAGAAGAGGAGGAGGGGAGTCGCTGCTGAAGGAAGAAGGTGAGGTGAGATGAATTAAAAAATCCAAAACTTTAAGGCTTAAAAAAAAAGAAAAGAGGGAATCTGAGGCGGCGAGGAGGAGCATGTGTCTCCAATACACCGGGTGCGAGGCTGCCTCCTATGCACTGTCTCCCATACACTGGCTGCTGCTGCAGCTACCTGCTGCCTCTTCCTTCCCATGCTGAAGGGCTCCCCTCTCCTCTCGCTCGCTCACTTTGTAGCCAGCGCCTTTCCTTCGCTGTGGTGACTCCTCAGCTGCCCAGAACGAAGGGAGCGTTTCTTTTCTCTGGGTGCTGGCAGAGGTTTATTCCCTCTCCAAGCACCCAGAGAAAGGAAAATGCTTCGTTCAGTCTGGACTGCCAAAGCCTCCTTAAGCGCCACTAAAAGGCCGGGATTAAAGGGGGAATGGCAGGAAACTGGCCAGGCCTTCCTGCCGCTCTCAAATTTCCTGGGAAATTTTTCTGGGCTCGGGTTCTTAAGTAGAAAATGGTTCTTAAGAAGAGGTAAAAAAATCTTAAACACACGGTTCTTATCTAGAAAAGTTCTTAAGTAGAGGCGTTCTTAAGTAGATGTACCACTGTAGTTGCAAAGTATGGCTTTTTTAAAAAGTTATACACTTCTGTATTATCTATCAACCACACATACACAGTGTAGCAGTCACAAATCTGGCACATGTTTTTGTAACATTAAAAAATATATAAAGACAAATATCAGCCATGTCAAAATTACAATACAGTCTGTGTAGAATCTGGTCAGATCTCTACAGTTCTGGATTCTGGTCAGCTAAGAGATTATTAATGTAGGGTATTTCATGCCCAATCAATATTCGCCTAGCATTCTCATGATACAGGGAATCGTATACAATATTCAATGCAAAATCACAGAGATCTTTCTCTTCGAAGATATTAATGAATTTAAGGACACTAATGACTGAAGTACATCATGTCAAATAGTAAATATCTTTTAAATGTGATGTTATAAAACTATAAAGCCAAAGCCAACATATCCTTAACCCTCACAGGGACAAAGAAGACACATAGCTCTGATTCAGTATCATTCATCAATTAAGGAAAAGTTGGATTCTGTAAAATCCCATTGGGATGATCATTGGGGATGTCAGGTCACAATAACATAGAGCACAATATATTTTTTCCCATGAAATCTGAAAATTGTCTTGGAGTAAACATTATTTTTTTGTAATTAGTTGTACCTAGTACATCCAAATAAATCATTAACAGATATCAACGTGATTCAATTTACCCATTACGTCAAATTTTGGCCATATTGGAATGTTAGAAAAAATATCCCTTTATGCATTCATTCTAAATATTTTCTTGTGGTCTAAAATCTTGATAGGCACAATTATATAAAAGGCCTCATGTCCTTTGAAGTAAGTTGTTTGCAACATGTGGGTTCTATTTTAAACTCAAAAATTTTGTATGTAAGTAATTGTCAGGGCCAAACTGGACATATTGACTTTCTCAGAAGATGAGCAAGCTGATGGCAGGTTGAAGCCAATGAAACAAGTACCAGTATTAATGCAGAAATAACAGATTCAGGCCCTGTAATTCTTGATCCTGGTTTGAAGATTCTGGCCTACAGCTAAAAACAAGGCTCCCTAATCATTCTGGAGGACAGGACATAATTTGGAGAAACTAAGGCAAAAGAATAGCTGCTTGCAGAAGGCAACTTGACTGTGAAGTCTGACTCATTAAAATATCTGTTAAGTTTTACGTAAATCTGAGTGGAAATAAAGAAACTTTGGATTCTAAAGGCTACCTGATATCTTCTGAGGAAGCAATTTGTGTCATAGCCAGCAGGGCCGCCGATAGGCGGGTACTACTGGGAGTGGCGTGAGGGGCCCTGGGCAAATTGAAAAACGAGAAGGGCCCGGTTTTGCCGCCCAGCCTCCTGGCGCCTGCAGTAATTTGTGCGTGGAAGATCCGAATCCGATGTCGCTGTTACTCTTCCCCCCCCCTACTTTTAGCAAAAGCAACATCGAGTCTTCCACCAGCCCCTTGTAAACAGGTTCAGGCAGCAGGATGGTGGAAAAGGAGGCGGTGGAGGCAAGAGGCTTGCATGCTCCCCCCCCCGCGGCATAGAGGCCCGCTGACCTCAAGGACGCCCAGGGAAGCAGCAGGCAAAGACAGAGCCGGTCAGGCAGCAGGGGGCCCCTGACGTCAAGACCTGCGACGGCCAGCAATGCTGCTGATAGCAACCACCCGATTGCTAGGAAGGCGTCTCAAAAGCCTCCTCAGAGGGTTTAAAGCAGGAGCTGGAAGATTGCCCCCCCGGCATTTTGAAAGGGAGAATCCAGCAATCAAAAGAGATGAGAGATGATCATTGTGAGTGCTGAGACAACGGGAGGAGTTGTAAAACTTCAGAGAGATGGGTGGGGGTATGGTAGAGGGAGGACGAAGCTTCGGAGAGGGAGGATGAAAAGGCAGGAGGGGCTGGAGTCGAGTGCCTGGCAGCACGTCTCTTCCCCACTCCGTTTCCCTCCAACACGACCGACCCCCCCCCCCCCCGCAGTTTTGGAGCCATTGGGATCTGTTCCGGGACGATCCTTCCTTTATTTCTTTATTGGCCAAGTATGATTGGATACACAAGGGAGGAGAGATAAACATATGAGAGAGTGAAGGGGAGACAGAGGGAGAGGATGCAGGAATGAGAGAGACCTGGAAGGAGAGAATGAGAGAGAAAGAAAAGAGAGAAATGGAGGGAGGAAGAAGGAAGAATGAAATGAATGGAGGGAAAGAGGGTGGAAGGACCTTTGGGGGATAATTTCTTTCTCTCTCAATATTCAAATAATGCAATGCACCATCTAATTTTTCATGAATAAAATGCTGTATTTTCTTAGTAACTAATATCAATCATCCCAAAAGTTGCAAAAGGTTTTTTTCTAATTTTGTCATCCAGTTACATACCTTTTCTTTTATGTTAATGTTCCTTCAAAAATATTTCTAACTTTTTAACCAGTATGCCAAAGTGCTAAATTCAATTCCATTTATGCATTAATCCAAATCAGTATCACCTACTGCATATCGTATTATAATCAATACTTCTAACTTTATTAAAACAGATCAGCAATTCCTAAATTCATATATCTAAATAGAAAAATAGAAGTTAAAAAAGAGCAAACAAAACAATACTCTAAGCTTAATGAACCCTTCTCAAACTCCAATTTCTTCAATCTGAGCAGAACTTTGAACCAAACCCTTTTTTTAATTTTTTGTATCCCCTTTTAATCCCCTTTTCCATTTTATTCTTTCTATTCTTCCTTCTAGGAAAAAAGGATTTTGTTAGAAAAATAAAGGGGTTATTTGATCAAACTTTGGACACTTGACAAGTTAGTTATGATGGTGGCCATGTCCCAGGGTTATGTGAACATCTTTTGGGATGTTCAAGCAGCTGCAAGGATTAACTTAACGACTGTGGCAAGAAAGGTGGTAAAGTGAGGCAGAACTCACTTAATAACCGTCTTACTCAGGAGATAGAAACATTGGCCTCATTGGTTCATTTACTGATGGTTCAAAGTCGCAACGGCCCTGAATAAAGTGACATGGCCCTTTTTAACACTTAGCACCTTCGCAGCAGCCTGATGATCGGAGGATCAAAACTTTGCTGCCGTTTCATTTTTATGACCGTTGCTGTGTGTCCTGAGGTCTCGTGACCCCCTTTTGTTTCTAACCGATCCACGCCCAGGCATGGAAATGTGCCGCTCAGACATTATACTTTTCTGCTCACACCGAAAAAAAAGAGGGAACACTGCTTGAAGATATCTGGCTGGGGAATTCTGGGAGTTGAAGTCCAGATATCTTCAGGTTACCAAGGTTGGGAAACACTGGCCTATGGGACCGCCTCGCTTGGCATAAAGCGAGAAATGATCCCCAGGGGATGGAGTGGCTCGGCGACTTAAAGTAGTTTTAAAATGGCGGGGGGCCCAGACACTTAGGCTGTATGGGGCCCCAAAATTCCTGATGGCGGCCCTGATAGCCAGTCTTGAAACCAGAGTTGTAGGTATCTGAACTACTTAAGTAGGGATGCTTTTGTTAACAGCAACCAACTCTCCTGTGGGATTTTTCCTTTGTAGTTGGAGAGTTGAGACTGAATTGTGACTATTTTTTTCAGACAGAGATACTTCTTGACCCCTTAACAAGCATGAAAGACAATCTCCAAATATCTAAGGTCATAATTTGCTCAATAAAGTTTTCATTAATTTTCATTACTCTGCATTTCTAAATGATCTCTTTGGAAAGATAGTAAAAATAGGAAACAGTGATTCTTTATGTTCTCTTAGTCCAACAAGAGAGATGCTGTCCATAGTTCTTTGGACAATCGTTACTGTTAAAACAGAAAAACAGCAGTACTAGATCACAGCCTTGTTCAAAATAGAAATTAGAGCAACAACTATTGATTGCTGTCATACTTAAATGTTTCCGGTAGATATTTTCATAGATTGAAATAAATTTTGCATAATAACAAAAAAGGAAGAAATATCAGAACTATCTCATTCTGAATTCTAAAAATAAATAATAGGTGAAGTAGATTTTTTCCCCTAATAAAAAGACCTTGACTGACATTGGATTAAAAGAATACCATAATTAAAGAAAGGATTCTTTTGCAAAACAGAAGCTATTTTATTAGAGAAGAAAATGTAAAATTTAATTGAGAAAAAGATGAGTGAGTAAGCTGGATTTAAACAACGAGAGAACTGATTTTAGTATTTGCATTATCAACCAGGATTCTATCCAGAGGCCATCTTCCTTAGTAAAATTAAACTAGTACTTGTTCAAACCAGCTAGTTTGTTAAAGAAGTGAAAAGAAAATTGGGCACTAAAAAGACTTTTTTTCTTCTTCCTGTGACTAATAGCAGCCCTCAAGCAACTTGGTTTCTCCAGTAGTGAGGAGTCACCTCAGAATTAGACCTTTCGGAAGTCTACATTTTTCTTTGCCAAGTTGTTTAGCAGGTCACAGTGCAAAAGGTGCCCAGACCTCTAATTTAGAGAAAAGACATCCTAGCTGTGCTTTAATTTAAGATCCTGAGGTTATGTTATTCACCAGACGTGTTGTCCACATTGACGTGACCTGTTAACAGACCTTTTTCATTGCATTTCTTTCTTATCTTTATGTCTATTCCAGTAGCAATTATTTAATATGAAATTCAAAGGTGAATAATTCCTCTCATGCGGCTGGCAAAGTATGTATATGGAGAACTAGAGAGCACATTTAGAGTTTGAGGGTGCTGTTCTATGCTGATTTTTTTAAAAGCCTTCTTCCAAATTTCAGAGCCACCTTTGAATTTTAAGGCTTGTGTGGAGACATAACCCAGCCTCTGAATAATGGGATTCCAGAGAGATGAATGGCAAGAGTGGGGATTTTTTGGGGGGGAGTGGGGGATTGGCAAGTGCATTCATTTCACATCCATCCCTCCAGTGGATCAATGGAGAACTTTGCCTGTTCAGATGTCATTAAAGAAGAAATCTCAGCAGTCATCTGGAGAGGTGCAATGCAGTTCCATGTCTCTGTATAACTCAGGAGCAGGCAGTCATGCTTTTTCATCTAGGAAGATTGTTATGTTCATGTATGTATTCATGAAGTTCCTTTAATTCATTTTAATTTTATTGCGTTCTTCCGGGTGGTTTTGTTTTATTAGATGGTGGATAGATAGATTGATAGATTGATAGAGTTTCTCCACTTTTTAGAAAATCACCATCACACCCAGAAGCAACAGCAGCAGTGTTATAAGTCACTTAAAATCATATCCTCTCCTCTCATGTTCTTTCCCTTCCTTTCCCTTCCATTGACAAGTAAGCCCTTCTTAAGGAGGCTTTTCCTGTAGAGGGCCTTCACAAGGAAACAAGTAAAATAATAATTCTTATTCCTTCCTGGTCCCACCCTCAAAAAATAATAATTAAGAAGTCACATTACTTTTTGAAATGTAAATATTTATCTTTAAAATGTTGTTAAAATCACTGGCTGTTGGCTGTTCCAGTGAAGGGGTACCAAAATTTTTACTACCACACTGTGGGCGTGGCTTCTGCATTTTCTTTCAACATCTTTCAGTGCAAATTGGGGTGGAGCTCCATTTTTGCTACCCCACTGCGTTCCTCCCCATCCGGGCAATAGCTCACCCCTGACTGTTCCAATAGGTGCAGCTTATTAATGGATGTTCTTCTGAGCGCTTAGTCTAAATCTGTCTTGTCATGATTCTCTCCACGTTTTGGAAATACAATATAGTATGATATAGGTATCATATTCAAGTTAAATAGAAGAGTTAGTTAAGGTGGCTAAAGGCAATTCAAAATGACAGCTGAGCTCAATGTGATTGAACAGAGTAAAAAAGGACAAGCTGTCTCTTTACCTGCGGCATCATTTCTGTTCAAATTTGGCTATCAGTAAGCTAGTGGTAGCATTTTTCCTCAACCCAATCCCTTTTTAGCTCTGCAGTTATCTGTTGAGCCATTTATTTGAGAATAGTCTTTAATGAAATCCTGGCATATGAATAATAAGATGAATACTTCCCCTAGGATATTTTGCCAGTGAACCCTGGAAAATAGTCAGAATGCATTTCCAGCTAAAATCATTTGATATACAGCAAAGTAGTGACATGGAAACAGGGAGATTGCAGGATCAGGGAAGAAAATTAAATTGCATTGTCCCAACTAAACAGACTGCTGGAATCTATTTAAAATGTTTTGGGGTTTTTTTAGTCTATGCTTTAATATGGGGAGGAGACTTAATACAATCTTGATCTTAGCAGTATCTTCCATCTTACAGTGACTATGATGGAGAAGTTTACAGAACCATCCAGTTTGCTGCAAAATATAGAACAATATTTCCCTTGTGGTTTTGGTTTTGTTTGGTGTTGTTTCATTCTGTTTAGAAGAATATTTGCCCACAAAAATAGAAGGGCAGAGATCAAATGTTCCCTAGATTTTTGTTTTATTTTTACTTCTGAAACAATGTGACATGTAAATGTTCTAAGAGTAGTAGAACTATAGTTTTTAGAGTGTTTTAGTTTCTAAAAGTAGCATTGTAATTCAATGTAAAATATCATTATTAACAGAACAACAGTTGACACAACTCTGATATTTGAATACAAACTAAGTAAACTATTTAGATTATTAGAGATGTTACAGGTCATATATTTTCTATTTATTTAAACTATAGCTTTAAAATGTTGAACTTCATGAGATATTAGTGCTGAATGAAGCTTGAAGGCTTTAAACCTTCAAATGCCATTTTATTGATTTTGACTTGCTATCAACTCTTGGACTCAAATTAATGGGAAAGAAATAGCTGATAGGGGAAATGAAATTCTTCAGAGCTTAGAGTCCAGTGAACTACTTTTCAGAGGCAGTAGAAATCTAGGTTTATTGCTTTCCAAATCTACCTGTGGAAAAAATGGAGGGAGAAAGAGAAGTGATCAGAAAGAGCAGGAAGAAATGGAAGACACCCATGAATTTAAAGACATGGTCTAGACTGTCAGATGTCTTGAATCAATACATAGAGGTCACTGCAAGGCAAGCATGAACAGTTTACATAGCAGGAAGTTAATAACTACTGTTCATCTCAGTGATTTGTTACATGAAATCAGGAGCAAAAGCTGACCCATGATTTAATTGCAGTGTCTTCTGTAAGCAATTTTTGACGTTGAGCATGAAAAAAATGAAATACAAATATATCTTGAAAGATTGATTTCTGGATCATAGTAGGTTTAGGGACACAAAGCTGATTGGAGTTGGGCAGCATCCAAACTGAATAAAATAAAATAATCAAATCAAATCAGTGCTACTAGAAAGTTAACTCCACCCCCTCCTACTTTTTTTATAACCTGTTCATTTTGCATTTTATCCATCTGAAAATAAAGAATAAATATATATATATATTACACTGGGCATTTCTAAAGTCAAAATGCAAGATTGGAGAGAAGATTGAAATGTAGTCTGTATTTGGAGTTACTGTCTCTGGATGTGTTACTATATTCACCTTTTCTCCGGATGTGGTACTTTCTGTTGGTTACCCCTTAACTTCATTGAAAGGTAAACAAACTGTAGTTTTATAAAATGAGTATTATTTATTTATTTATTAGATTTGTATGTTGCCCTTCTCCGAGGACTCGGGGCAGCTTGATTTATATTCATCTAAGTTAGTCACCTGTTTCTTTTCCAATCAGTATCTCTTCTGCCATGCTGAATATATCAGATGCCTAAAACAATGCCATTTTTTTCCCTTTTTAATCTTCTTTTGCTCAAAATCCTATGTTTTCCCAAAAATAACCCTTCAGACTTATTTGCCTTCATCAGGTAGCATTTTTACTGGGATTTGAACCAGGGGCCTCTGCCTTGTAAGACAGAGACCTTAGTCATTAGGCTACAGGTTCAATTCCTGTATCAGCTTGTACCAGGGAAGGGTTATGTGTGATTTTTCTTTTTTTTTGGTCGAGTCACCCTAGTATATTGAAGGAACATCACAGCTCCTTTTTTGCCTCTTGGCCCCAGAAGCGGCCATATTCCAAGGCAGATAAGGTTTTTTTTATAGCCGACAACTATAATCTATAGGTGTAACATATTTTTGCTGATAATGAAAAGGAAGGGAGACTACTATAGATCTATTTCAGTCTTATTTGCCTTCATCAGATAGCTACACCCTTTTTACTGAGATTTGAACCGGGGGCCTCTGCCTTGCCATTAGGCTAGAGGCTCAACTACTGTATCAGCTTGTAATGTATCATTTTTGTAATGTATCCTGAATACTTTCATCTGTATACAAATTATTGAAATAAATTGCTTTTGTTAAATTGTTATTAAAAAGTATTATATATTGATTAATAAACTCCACTAAAATTAGGAAGTTTCAACGTATTCTAAAATCTGCAGCTGCATGGTATGGAGAAAAAATATTTACAAGTAGCTTTCAACCCACAACCATAATTCGGACTGGAAGTTCCATCGCTAAGCAATGCATCTATTAAGGAAATCAGACCGAATTCTATGACCTTTACTACCGCATTTATTAAGGAAATCTGGATTTCCCCATTTACTTTGCTTCTTGGCGCATGGAAAACTGTAAAAGCTGTTCTTGTAACAGAACAGAATAACAAAGTTGGAGATCTTCTAATTGAGCCCTCTGCTCAGGCAGGAAACACTGTACCATGTCAGACAAATGGCTGCACAATCCACCCACAACTTTTGAAGAAGGCTTGGCCTTGAATGACACAAAAATACCTAGCTGCAGGACTGTGTTACTTAGAACCAACCTCAATAGAAGTAGTTCTAGCAACCTTCTCGCAAAGATTATTTGGGTAGATCTATCTAGTGGAGCCAACACTTCCTAACATATTTTTCCTTTGCAATTATCCTACTTCCTGGGCCAAAAAATATTAGTTAAGACTCTAGGCTTAAATGCGCAACATGCACACTATCCACAAATTGCTCTTATATGTGCTAACCACCAGGCATGCCTCTGCCCCAATATTCCTTATTTTGTGTGAATACACAGCAGCTCCACCAAGGATCAGGATTAGCAGAGATCCTTCCCAGGTAAGACTTTTCCCCTCCTCAATCTAGAGTGTCCCAAAGGTGCTTTTTCAAGGGGCAACTGGATTTTCTTGTCCTTTTCTTTGAAGACATTTCACTTCTCACCCAAGAAGCTTCTTCAGCTCTGACAGGATAGGAGGGAATGGAAGGATTCAGAGGTGAAGAAGCTTCTTAGATAAGAAGTGAAATTTCTTCAAAGAAAAAACAAATCCAGTTGCCCCCTGAAAAAGCATCTTTGGGACAGCCATGACCTGGATAACTAAGAATCTCTACAGACTTTCAGTCTAAAGTGCTTTCCAGATAGAAAAGAACAAACACAGCACACTCTCACCCCATCTATATTCTATGTACTATTCACACCCTAGTTTCAGAAATTAAAGTTTGCTAGATCATGATATACACCTTAGGTATACTCCTTGGAGAACAGATTTCTGCCTCTACAGCTATTTCCCATGGCAGATATACCTTTTTAAATTTTATTTATTTATTTATTTTGTCCAATACACAATGAGGGTTTTAGTGGGTGTATATATATATATATATACACACACATAGTAAAATACATAATGAAGGTTATAGAGGAGATACTCATAGTAAAATATATCTAAGAAAGAATAGAAAAGAAGATATAGTAATAGAACATATCAATGAAAGAATAGAAGAAGAGATATAGGAATAGAAGAAAGGTATAGGAGATATAGGAGAGCAATAGGACAGGGGACGGAAGGCACTCTAGTGCACTGGTACTTGCCCCTTACTGACCTCTTAGGAATCTGGATAGGTCAACATAGATAATCTAAGGGTAAATTGTTGGGGGTTTGAGGATGATACTATGGAGTCCGGTAATGAGTTCCATGCTTCGACAACTCGGTTACTGAAGTCATATTTTTTACAGTCAAGTTTGGAATGGTTAATACTTAATGGTAGCTGGCAAACAAAAATCAGTCGAAGATTTAAGTAGGACAGGGACAGTAGGCACAGTAGTGCACTTATTCACACCCCTTAGAGACCTCTTAGAAATGGGGAGAGGTCAACTGTATACAATCTAAGGTTAAAGTTTTTGGGGTTTGGGGAAGAAACCACAGACTCAGGTAGTACATTCTAGGCACTGATCACTCTATTGCTGAAGTCGTATTTTCTACAGTCAGGTTTGGAACGGTTTACATTTAGTTTGAATCTATTACATGCTAGTGTGTTTCTGCAGTTGAAGGTGAAATAGTCATTAACAGGAAGGACATGGTATATGGTTTTATGAACTACATTTAGATCAGATCAGAGGTGGTGTAGTTGCAAATTGTCTAATGTCTGGACTCTTGTGAAACATTTCTGGACTGTCTCAATTCTATTAATGTCTGATATGCAATGCAGGTTACAGACAGGTGAACTGTATTGTAGAATTGGTCTAAGAAATGTTTTGTAAGCTCTGGTTAGCAGTGTAATATTGCAAGAGAAGAAGCTACGTAAGATTAGATTAACAACTCTTTAGAGCTTTTTTGGCAATGTTGTTACAGTGGGCTCTAGCACTTAGCTTATTGGATATGAGTACTCTATGGTCTTTGACAGAGTGTTTTTGTTTGTTTGTTTTTGGTTATATGGGGTAATTTAATAGTAGGGATTACTTCTTGATAGTTAAAAAGACAGGATGTACTAGAATCCTTAGTTCTCCATCATGGGAGAGCCAGCAGTCAGGATGGGTGTTATTACCCATCAGCAGTGAGGACCAAGTCTGTTGTTTAAAAGGTGGATCCGCTTACTGGAACCCAATTTTGACTCAGTCCTCAGCATAGTAGGACATGGCGAGCACCTTTCATCCCAACTGCTGGTTCCTCAACCTGGGAGTGAATTTCAAAATACTTCTCCATTCGGTTCTTCAAATTTCATTCTTCAGTCTATGAAAATGTTAAAATGTTAAATGCACCCATTAGGTCCAAAGGGCCCTACCACTACACTGCAGAATGTGCTTCTGCTGAAATTGCTTTCTGAGTAATGATTGCTGTAGGCTAAACTTATATTTTGCATTTAGGAAGTTACATAAAACATGGTCATTTTTTAAATGTTCTGAAAAAAACATTTTCCTTATATATATTTTTTTCCAGATGTCACTATCTATCTCTGTCAGTGGGCATGGGAAACTTAACATAGGCTATGAAGTAAAGACAGCCTTCTACATTTTTTCTCTTGGTTTTTTGACTTTTGGCTTTGATTTTATTTTCATGGTTTGTGATTTCTATGCAACTTCTGGTTCGCAATAATTTGCTCAGAAAAGGTAAATGGTGAAGAATCTTTCTATGTATCTATGAGATACATAGAGAAATTCATGATTTACATGAAACTAGATTTCATGTAAACCATGAATCTTGGTTTCACAACTTCATTGATTTGGTAGGGTGACAAGTACCAATGTTTAATCTGTGCATTTCAAGAGGGGTGGATATGCTCTACAATATAAAGATAGATTCTAGATTTAATATACCATAACAATTCAAACATGAATTTCCAATTGCCCATTAAATTTGACAGTCCATAATCATGTCAATCTGTGGTATTGGTGGGTTGATATCACCATGCAAAAGAGGCAATTTGCATTTGCATAAGGACATCAATTTAAATAAGGCTCATCCCCACAGGATTGTGGATAGGAATGGCTACCCAAGCTTCTCTGCAGCATATTTGGTTACCGGGATAGTGTTGCTTGGTTGGATTATTTGGATAAAAGCTGAGCCTTGGAAACAAGATACTAAAGAAAGGCAAAAATGGAGGGGAAGGAGTTCCTTTTCTTTAATATCTGCTCTCAAGTCTATTTGTGCTCCTACCTTTTTTTGATATAGCTATAGGTGATAACAGTGAGCTAAAGGTCATAAATGAGCCTCTGTTTTCTAAGAATTTGGTCATTGATTATAAACAGTTCCAGCATCAGGAGTGTTTAAGGTACAGTATGTCATTTAACATATCAAGTTATTAAGGTAAAATAGTAACTGTTTCAAGAAAAAAAATGGGGGAAGACAGCTTATTGCCAGATGGCCTACATTTTTTAGCATTTGTCTATCCTTTCTAAGGTCAGACCCTCACAGAAGCTGTTATCCTGCTACTCCAACAACAGCAAGGCTGAAAGTTCTCTGCTGATGTAGCACCTTCCTTATACCTTATACATCCTTGGGCTTCCAACCAGTTATGAGCTGGCTGAATAATTCCAGGGTTCTGACTTTCCAAAAGATCTTACTTACCATTAAAGAAGACCACATTTAGAAGCTCCAGAGAAACTGGGTGGCATGCAATTAACTACACAGTAGTAATTGAGGACAGTACTGTTGATTTGTATAATGAAATCACTGTGACATAAATCACAGTGGAATTTGGCCTGTTGGATGTGAATTCCATTGCATTGACATTTCTATGTACTTTACTTAAAAATAATAATATTTTCATTCTGTTTTCTTCCAATTTTAAATCAACACAAACAATATTACTGATCCTTACAATCATACATATATAATGTAATGTGTTGCTTTCATCCATTTTTTTGCAAATATTTTTAAAAATGAATTAATATAAATTCTTGATGCTGAGTTACTCTGCAGCCCAGCATGCCCTTTTCCAGCATTCATCAAGATCATTTGCCAAATATAAGTAATGGCCAGTATATTTTATTAAAAAATAAAAAGACTCTAAGCTACAAAAGCACACTTTTCCCTGAAAATTTGCATCTCATCCTCTTTTCTGGATAAAATATGCAAGAACTAACATAAATGGCATACTGACTTTTTTTTCCCCATGAATTGGGTCTTTGATGTTCAAGAGAAGCCTGTTGTTAAAGAACATCCCTAGAAGGCTATAGAAACTGTTTCTCTTTATGACAAATGTAAAATAGTTAGTTGAATATGTTGGTGTCATTAGTTTGTGAATCGCATCCTTAAAAATAACTGGAAGAGCCAAATCGGTTTAAAAGAAGATAACGAAATGGTTTAAGCTACTTAGGTTGAATGCCAATTATATTTTAATATTCAACGGAGCATATTTTACTAAGAAAAAAGGCAGCGTTGGCGCATGCATAACTCATTGGCAGCGTCGGCCAGCTGTGCCACTCTTCTCTTCGAATCACTTTGTGCATTTTAGTAGCATGGTAATTTAGTAGAGAACTACCTGAGTGATGGCATTTTCAATGAGCAGGTAATCTACAGAGAATTTTTATATGGTTATGAGTTCTGCACTTCAGCCTGGCAACACAAAAATACATCAAGACCAATTACGGTATCAACTTTCAGCGTGATACCCTTGCCACGCAAGTGCATGTATTTCTGCCCCAGGCATTTCAAATTGCATCTAATTTGAAATCTTTGGGGTTTTAATTAAATTTTAGAATATATGGAATTCTTCATTAGTACCTGCTCTGAATAGCAGATTATACTTCTCAGTCTCTCGTTAAAGAAGTAGGCTGTGGTAAATAGGATGTTCAAGAACTGATCATTTGTGGTGCCTGAATATTGGGAACAGAAATAGTGAGATGCAAAATAATATCAAAAAGATTATTAGTCCAGTGAGGGAATCTTGATTTGTATTTTAATGGAATTTTACATTTCTCTTAATGATTTGCAAATTATCCCCTGATTATAAGATACATTAAGGTTTTCATTTTAATGGTGAAAAAACCATTAGCAAAAAAAATTTAAGAACTGCCTTTCAGAGTGTTTCCCTCCAGCAGATAAATATTGAAACCATTAACACCTTTTGATGTAGTACAGCAATTTAAACCATTACAGGAATGGTTCTAGCCTTTTATATGCATGGCCACTTTGCTTCAAGTCCACAATTGTCTTTACATGGGTGAACAATAAATGAAACTGAACCTATCATTACTTTCAAATAACTAAGGAAGATAAACACCTCTTTAAATCATTAATATTACATGTGCTTCAATAAACACTTTAGACTTAGTACTCACATACATTCTAATAAGGGTTTAATTTTTAATAGGGTACAATTTATAGTCCATGAAAGATCTATGATTATTTATTGAAGAAAAGTTAAGTCAGATAAGGATACCATTTTGTCCTGAGGTCACAGTAATACTTTGATATGTACAGTAAATTAGTAACCTGCAATTTTTTCTATGCTTTCTTAAACAATTGAAAAATCCTCGCTTCAAAAATATTTCAAAATGAGAAAATTTTGAAATATTATTCCTGGTTAGAGTGTTACACAGTTTCATTAAAACTCATTGGCAATCTTGTTGGACAGACTATATTCTGTCTTGCTACATTTCAACTAAATCCCAAGGGAAGAAATTATAAAGGAATTCCTTCCATTGGTATTGTTTGGTTTTTATTTTCAGTTTTTTCAATGACACTGCAATTGTCCCAATTAAAAATCCAAAAAACCTGGCTCTTTTTCTTGCAGGAACACATCCAGTTTCTCTTTCCACAAATTTAGTGGAAAAATTACAAGCTTTTTACATTACCTAATGCTGGTATTTTTTCCTTCCTTTATTTTATTTATTTTTCTTACCTTTTGAAAAACCAAAGAAGTGTACTGATGGGTAAAGTTGATCCATTAAACTTTAGGAGCTCAGTAGAGTGGAACCTCTACTTAAGAACTTAATTCGTTCTGTGACCAGGTTCTTAAGTAGAAAAGTTTGTAAGTAGAAGCAATTTTTCCCATAGGAATCAATGTAAAAGCAAATGCGTGCAAACCCATTAGGAAAGAAAAAAAAGTTCAGAATTTGGTTGGGAGGAGGAGGAAGAAGAGGAGGAGGACAGTCGCTGCCGAAGAAGGTGAGGTGAGCACCCCCTTTTGCCTTTCCGCGCCCAGATGCTCTGGGAGACAACCTCGCATCAGGTGTATGGGAGGCAGTGCAAGGGAGTCACCACAGCTAAGTGGTTGATTCCCTCTCCAAGCACCCAGAGAAACAGTGAGGCGAGGGGAATTAAAAAAAATCCAAATCTTTAGGGCTTAAAAAAAAAGTGGGACTCTGAGGCATTGAGATGGAACATGCGCCTCCCATACAGCCGGCACGAGGCTGCCTCCCATACACTGTGCCAGAGAGAGAAACCCAGGTGGGCGAGAGGGGGGAATCTCCCACTCCTTTGACCAAAAGGTGGCTGCTGCTGGTGGTGCTACCTGCTTCCTCTTCCTTCACATGCTGAAGGGCTCCCCTTTCCTCTCTCTCGCTCGCTTTGTAGCCAGTGCCTTTCCTTCACTGTGGTGACTCCTCAGTTTGGCTGAAGCCGAGTTGATCTGGTTGGGGCGAAGTGCCCACTTTTGCCTTTCCACAACCAACCTCACTCCGGGTGTATGGGTGGCAGCACAAGGGAGTCACCATAGCAAAGTGGTTTATTCTCCCCTGCACTGCTCGGAGAGTCCAATGTGGGTTGTTCTTCAGCCTCATTGGCAGGGACTGAGTTAAAAATTAACATATTTATTATGTCCTGCCCACCTCTGCCTCCCCAGGTTCAGTCTTAAAAACTCAGTCATAGTGTAGGGACTATGAGTTTTCTTCTCCAGAAAGTGAGATTTATAACATTGCTTACTAACAAAATTTTTCTCTCCTTTTCCCTTTTAGGAGGAAGACCTGTATCTTCGAGAGCCACTGCCCTCCGGGGTATTGCTCTCCGTCTCGTCAATCCCTGAGAGGCCACTGCTCTCCGGAGTATTGCCTTGCAGACAGGGATCGCTGGATTGGGGTCCCTGATGCCCGCGATCAGACCCCCCCCAACCATCCATCCAGCGCAACGAGCCTCCGAGTATCGGTTCTTACCGATTAGTGGAGCCTTCGACTTACAGAATCTCCCCTGAAGGGAGAATAGCTGTGGGCGATCTCAGCGGCTTTTACAGCGTTCCTGCCGATCGCATCGGCAAAGGAAGAAAGAAAGATCAGCTGTTCGGCGGCGTTTATGCCTGCCGCCCCACGGAGCTCCCGATCGCTCTAGGAAAGCAGCGATCGGAGAAATACAAGGGGGGGGGGGCGACAGTAGGAGATCGCCAAGCCGCCCGAGGTTGCGCCCGCCATTTTGGCACAGGGCCATAGCCACTGGCTTCCCCTTCGGCCGTTTGAAGGACAGGGGTTTTCCCGCCTGACGTCACGGCCGCCATCTTGCCCAGGCAAGGAAAGGAGAATGACTAGGCTCTTTTCAGCCTATCTCGGGGCCGCCATGTTGTTTCAGGGCGTTGCCAGGACAACGAAGGCTCTGCTCGGCAGTCAGCCAATCACGAGTGAGGAACTAATGACGTGTTATTTAGGGGACATCAGATGTTTCCCTAGTCCACCATTTTACTTGCCCTTTTGATCAGCAACCTCGTGAGTTTCATTCGGTGTTGTTCCAAATATGTCTCAACAAGACTCCTCTTCCAAAGCAAAAAGTAAGGACAAGGGGCCCAGCTCCAAATAAAAGGGGAAAAGCTCTCAATCCTCAACTGCTCTGAAGGAGGCTGAGAGGAAAATAAGGGCTCTGGAGGCCCAGCTAGAAAAAGCCAAGCCAAAGCAGGGGCCTAGCCCCTTGGCCACAATTGTGCCACCTACCCTCAGTCCACTGGGCCCACCTTTCCCAGCAGCCACCTTTGAGGGGCCTACTTTCACAGGTGTTGGGGACCTCTCACCAGATCGCCCATTAAGCGCCCCCCCACCGTCTGAAGGGCTTCAGAGAGCAGACTGGATCAGACCTGCTTCCCAGCCTCAACCTGCAGCAGCCACTTTTACCCCCACGGCAGCAGGACTCAGGGGGCCCGCAGATAACTGGCAGACCATGTCACCATCATTACAGGACATGATAGCCTCAGCATACGCTCAGGGCATAGCAATTGGCGCCCAGCAGCACCAATCCCCACTACCACCTCGCCCCAGCAGGCAGGATATTTGGGCAGCTCCCACATCTGCCCCTTCTCTTCATGACTCCCTTCAGGAGGAGCAAGAGATGAGAGAAGCCCTCTCAGATCCAGAGAATGAGCTGTCAGGGGATGAAACCACCTTACCTGAGCAACCAGTAATGACAGGCTTATTCAAAGCATCCCTTTACAGGGTTCTTCTGAACAAGGCCAGGACCACACTGACTTTGACAAGTGCTCAAAAGATAGCTGGCCAGGATGTGGGTATCCTACCCGCTGCTAGACTCATTAACGAGCCTCAAAGAGAATCAGAAAATATCCCTGCAGTGCCTATATTTGCAGAAAACATAAAGAGGCCCTGGCAGCAACCAGCAGCAGCTCTGGGTCCCTCGGCACTGGACAAGAAGTTTTACTCCTTCGATCCAGAGATAGAGGATTTACTCCAGTATCTGTCGGTGGATACCCCAGTTACCTCATTAATATCTAATGCCCTGGTTCCATCGGACTTGGCGGATGGCTTGCGGCCCGACGATAGGAAGGCTGAGAACCTGATTCGAAAAATGAATCAACTCTGCGCCTGGTCCTTGAGGGCAGCAATGGCGGCATCCTTCTTCAACCGGGCCTCAATCCTTTGGCTTCGTGATATCCTCTCCAGGCTTGGCCCGGAGGACGCTCGCCTCCGCCAGGACATTAATAAACTGATCGCTTCCACGGAGTTTTCCGCCGACGCCACCTTGGCTGCTTCAAGGTTTTCATCCCGGGCCAAGGCTACCAACCTTTCCACTCGCCGCCTAATATGGCTCCGCTCATGGCAAGCAGACGCCAAATCGAAATGGCACCTAGCAACCGCACCCTATCAGGGGGCTAAACTCTTCGGAGAATCATTGGATCTAGTCCTAATCGAGGACAAGGACAAGAAGAAGGTGCTGCTGAGGTCGGCAAGGAGGCAAGAGATGCGGGCGGCGCCATATTACAGAAGGCAGTCCTTTCAGTCGGACGCGGCCGCGCCCGCAGCTCCGAGCACCAGGACCTATGGACAGAGCTCCTACACCCAGCCATCCTTCAGGTCGGACAGAACCGGTTACGGAGACAGAAACCGACAGTTCCAGCAGTCCCTCAGACCTTTTCGGGGGTGAACAGAGGAGGGTATCGTAAACAGAAATGACTCACCCATCGAAGTGCCCATAGGTGGACGCCTACAGTCCTTCTCAGAATCCTGGGAGGCTATTTCCACCGACACTTGGGCGCTGGATACCGTGATGAACAGACTGCGAATCAACTTTTTACAGACCCCTCCAGACAGGTTTTTGCAATGCCCGACGCTATCTCAGCCGCAAAAACGGTCCCTGATTGCCCGGGAAGTACAATACCATTTGGACATCGGGGCGATAGAACCGGTGCCAATCCAGCAATGAGGACTGGGATTCTACTCCATCGTGTTTGTGGTTCCCAAAGCATCCGGCGGTTGTCGACTGATTCTAAACCTCAAGCAGCTGAACATCTACGTTCGCTACCAACGATTCAAGATGCATTCTCTGCAGTCAATCCTGGCATCTATCAGGTGTCAGGACTGGATGACTTCCATCGACCTCAAAGAGGCGTATCTGCATGTACCGGTGCATCCGCATCATCGACGATTTCTCCGCTTTTGTATACAAGACCAGCATTTTCAGTACAGGGCCATGCCTTTCGGCCTTTCATCAGCCCCCAGAGCTTTCACCAAGCTCTTGGATGTGTTGACAGCCGACCTGAGAACCAGGTCCATACGTCTCATGGCCTACCTGGAAGACATAATCATCTTGTCCAGCAGTCCTCAACAGGCCAGGCTAGACCTTCAGCGGACAATACAATCTCTAGAGGCCTGCGGCTTCACGATCAACTACGTCAAAAGCCACCTGCGACCAACCAGGAGGCTATTAAATCTTGGTACTCTGATAGACTCTGCAGCCGGGATCGTTTACCTGTCATCAGAGAGGCAGCAGAGGGTGAGGACGCTCATAGCTTCCATTCAGCACCGCACCAGGGCCCGCTTGGCCCTTCTATCCCAGCTGCTGGGAGTCTTTATTTCCTGCATCAGCATCGTCCCATGGGCGCGGCTGCACGCCCGACCACTTCAATGGCTCCTCCTCCCCTTCCAGAGAGCACGCATGAGCCACTCCAAACACCTGGTGCATCTCACTTTGCCGGTCCGTCACTCTCTGCCCTGGTGGACGTCTCCAGCGCTAACCAGAGGCTCTCCCTTCCTGCACCATCGGGAGGTGACGATTACCACGGACGCGAGCCTCTCTGGCTGGGGAGCACATTGCAGTTCCAGAGTGGCCCAGGGTCTCTGGAGAGCAGACGACCTGAGGGACCCCAATATCAACCTGCTGGAACTAAGGGCAGTCTTCAAGGCACTCCACTCCTTTGCAGACAGGATAGAGGGACAGCACATCCTTGTCATGACGGACAACGTAGCGACAAGGGCCCATATAAATCATCAGGGAGGTACGAGGTCGGGCCGTTTGATGGAGGAAGCTCATTCCCTGATGTCTTGGGCGGAAACGCACCTGGTCTCGATCCAAGCAGAACACATCTCAGGATCGGACAACACCCAGGCGGATTGGTTGAGCCGCACAACAATCAACCCGGGGGAATGGTCATTGAACCCGGAGGTCTTTCAGGACATTATACATCGTTACGGGGAACCGGTAGTGGACTTGTTCGCCACACACCTCAACAACCAAGTGCCCCGGTTCTATTCCCGGTTCCCGTGCCCGGGAGCTGACCGTATCAATGTGCTCCTCTCCCCATGGCCAAGGGGACTGCTCTATGCCTTCCCTCCGACTTGCCTTCTACCCAGGGTAGTCTCCAAGATACTCTCAGAGCGGGCGGAGGTGATCCTTGTCGCTCCATTTTGGCCCAGGCGACCATGGTTCGCGGACCTGATGGACCTCTCAACCTCCCCTCCGTGGAGGATCCCATACCACAGACTCTCCCTCACGCAGGGGTCGTTAGTGCACCCAGACCCCCAGTGGTGGAGACTTGCCGTGTGGAAATTGAGGGGGACCGCTTGAGGGCGGAATCTCTGTCGGAAAAGGTCATTCATACCATCCAATCGGCTCGGCGCCCATGAACAACTCGCATTTATCAGGCGACATGGGCAGCGTTTTGTAGATTCTGCAGAGCTCGAGAGATCCCACCTCGCTCATCCTCCATTTTGCATCTATTGGACTTCCTACAGAAGGGGCTAGACGAAGGGCTGACCCCAAACACCCTTCGCAGGCAGGTGGCAGCTATAGCCACGGTCTTAAGACCAGACCCCCTTCGCCCAATCTCCCATCATCCATGGGTTAAAGACTTTCTCCGGGGGGCCTCGAATCTCTCTCCTCCGGTTATCCATCATTTCCCATCCTGGGACTTGACTTTGGTCTTACAGGCCCTTACAGGACCACCATTTGAACCACTGAGAGAAATCACGCTTCGCCTTTTATCAATCAAAGTGGCGTTCTTAGTGGCCATCACATCTGCTCACAGGGTGTCGGAGCTCGCAGCGCTGTCAGTCCGGCCGGACCTTTGCGTGTTCCACCCGGATCGGGTTACTCTTCGGTTAGATCCCAGTTTTCTGCCAAAGGTCAACACGAGATTTCATAGGTCCCAGGACATAATACTACCGGACTTTTGTACCCATGGCTCACACCCGTCAGTTTTACGCTGGCACAAAGTAGACGTCCGTAGAGCGCTAAAGATTTATATTCGACGGACCAACTCTTTCAGGAAATCAGAAGCATTATTCGTTTCCTTCTTCCCAGGATCCATGGGCAACAAGGTGTCCTCTAAAACTATCAGTAGATGGATCCGGTCCTGCATCATGGAAGCATACAGGACACGAGGTACACCTTTACCAAGGACAATCACGGCTCACTCTACCAGAAGTGCAGCCACCACAGCCGCCTGGACCACACAGGCGTCAATCGATGACATCTGTCGGGCCGCAACCTGGGCGGCCCCCACGACTTTCATCAGACATTACCGTATAGACACGTTCGCGTCATCGGAAGCAGCCTTCGGTCGAAGAGTGCTGCAACGGGTTTGTGTTCAGGCACCCCTGGTCCAGCCTATCCCGCCCTAGTTTGGTTGCTTGGCTATATCCCACATTGGACTCTCCGAGCAGTGCAGGGGAGAAGGACCGTTGAACTTATCTGAACGGTCTTCTCGCTGCACTGTGAGGAGAGTCCAAACCCTCCCAGCTTCTTGGCCCAGGGGTTCAGTATGTTGACAGTTATCTTCTTAGTTAATAAAGTTGGGTTTTTTCCACTATTCCTTCGTTTTTATTGACTGAACCTAGGGAGGCAGAGGTGGGCGGGACATAATAAATATGTTAATTTTTAACTCAGTCCCTGCCAATGAGGCTGAAGAACAACCCACATTGGACTCTCCTCACAGTGCAGCGAGAAGACTGTTCAGGTAAGTTCAACGGTCCTTCCCTCTCTAAGCGCCCAGAGAAAGAAAAACTCTTTGTTTGCTCTGGACTGCCAAAGCCTCCTTAAGCACCACTGAAAGGCTCCTCTGGCAGCCCAGAAAAGCCCAAGATGACTGAGATTAAAGGGGAAATGGCAGGAAACTGGCTGGGCCTTCGTGCTGCTCTCAAATTTCCTGGGAAATTTTTCCGGGCTTGGGTTCTTAAGTAGAAAATGGTTCTTGAGAAGAGGCAAAAAAATCTTGAACACCTGGTTCTTATCTAGAAATGTTCTTAAGTAGAGGCGTTCTTAGGTAGAGGTACCGCTGTATTAGTAATAGCAATAGCATTTAGACTTATATACCACTTCATAATACTTTTACAGCCCTCTCTAAGCAGTTTATAGAATCAGCATATTGCCCCCATCAATCTGATTCTCATTTTACCGACCTTGGGAGAATGGAAGGCTGAGTCAACCTTGAGTCGAAGAGATTTGAACTGTGGAACTGCAGCTAACAATCAGCTGAAGTAGCTTGCAATGCTGCACTCTAACCCCTGTACTATATCAGCTTTCATTAAGTAATAATGCAGTACTTTCTAAAGTACTTTAGAAGTAGGAAAAAACATCCATAGTTTTTGAAAATTACCCTATTTGAGGGTTCTATAATGCACATTTAGCCAAAGTTCTCGTTTTCCAAATCTTACCAACAGCTCCAGCATCAAAGCCATTTAAAAGAATGTTATTTAGCATACCAGTTATTATAGTTAAACAATGGCTGTAATAGAACAAGGATGGGAAAAGGCAGTTCATTTGCATGTTGGCCTACATTCTATTAGCGCTGCATTGAAACAGTCGCCTGCTTGTGTTTCTGTTTGTTTTTATTTTAACATTTATTCAAACTGAAGGACAAAAAAACTATCTCAGGAATAAGAGAGTTTATGTGAATTTCCCAAGTGTGAGGTCCAGTCACTTATTAGAAGTCCCAGGTTTCTGAGGGTCATTTCTTCAGTAGTTTGTGGTCCAGCTTCAAACATCTATGTACATATTGATTTTAATATAAATAAAATAACCAGGCAATTTGGTTTTTTTAAAACCTCAATATCTTTACTAAGAAAGTAATGTTTTTGGACTAAACTAGTCCGCAACTTTTTCCGATCCTCAAAACTCTTCCTTGAGCAAAGTTTACAATCATACCTGATGAAAGAATGACATTTGGTTGACCTTAAAAGGGTAATGCCTTAAAACTTGTCTTAGAATCGGTTGCTACAGTTGAAGTTGGCAGTGAAAAAGCGAATTAGATTAATTTTTTTCTTTTCTCCTCTAGCTTGCTTGCCCATTTGTTTTAAAATAATTAATAAATAATAAAAATACATGCTTTAAAATAAAGGGAATAAATATTGAACATGTGAAGTTTCAACTGATTCAAAAGATATTTGTTCAGATTCTTTTTATATTAGGAACAGAAAAAATATAGGTTATTCTGGCAGATAAATAAGCAACAACACTGTTTGACTAATTATTTTCTTGCAATAAAAATAAATAAATGGATATAGTTAAGATTTCATCTTGATCCTTGAACAAATTGTCCAGATAACTTTAGACAAAATTCTATAGCTTGTTTTTTGCGACATTTTTGCGACAGGTTTTTGTGACAAGTTAGTGTGGCGGCTACACTGTTCCAATACAAGCTTGCTCAAAAGAGACCAGAAGTTTATCCCATAGTAAGTTATTATGGCTGGATAATGATCCCTATTCATTTTTGGAATCTATATTCCTGGATGAAATTATACCATATTTTATACAGTATATATTTATATTTCTTCCTCAACCTTTTAAGCTCAAGAATTCTAGGCTACATTGCATAGCTTAATCTGAGAGTTTAGTTCTTAGTAATTCTACAATAAATTAAGTTAGAGAGTGATGCAGAAGGTGGCACATTTTGAGGCTTTTTAGCTTTTTAGTCCAATGTGAGTAGTCAAACTGTGGGGTCCATGGCTCTCTCTGAACTTTATCGTTTTCTTACAGTTATTTCATTACCAAACCAGATAACATCAGAATTCACAGTTCTGAGCTACAAATATTCTCTTCTATAAGTAGACAAAATCAAAAAATATCGGCAGATGTCAGGAGGAAGTATTATTGACTAATACATTGTGCCTCAATATTTTACCACTTCTTTTAGTTGGGAAAACTAAGTGATGAACAAGGGCAAAGAAGACCTATAACAGGAAGCGTGCTTTTCACAGAATATTCAGCAGTAGATGGAGTTACATATAGCCATTGAATGGTGAGATTATGCTAGATTTTTTATATTTTAATTTGCAAGATTTATTTCTCTAATATTTAGCATTTGAAAAGTTTGTAGAGTAAATAAGAAGTGATTATACTTTTTTATAAAAAGAGATGGGATTAATAGTGTTATCTATTATTTTCAAACATTTTTGTTACAATAATATTTTTGAATAAACTTTTACTAAAACATATTACAAAACAAAAACAATTCCTCAATTTGGGCAAAAATTGAAAGGTAGATACCCGCCAAATTTAAAGAATTCTCATCTATTATTACGAATTTATTTATTTCAATATCTCTAACATTGTGTTCTATCACAACAGAGCAGGTTCTTTGCTTCCAAACAATAAGAGATTACATGTTCTAATGACATATTTTTAACATATTTTTAAGAAAAAGCAAAATCATCATTTGGATGGGTCCTACTTACCTTCCCTACCAGTTCGCATCCCAATGGAAACACACATTTTTGTGTGCACTCTCCACTCAGGCATATGTGCATCGCCTCATGCAATTTTGTTTCTGCACATGCTCAGCTGGAAATCAGCTGAAATGCTGCTGATCAGTGGGCTTTGGAATAAGGAGTGGGAG
>NC_091954.1:43567469-43642469 GCF_031021105.1 Erythrolamprus reginae | reverse complement strand
ATGTTTTGTGTTATTTATTCCCACCTGAGTCATGATGCAAGGATTTTCTATTAGATTATGTATTTGTAATTGAAATATCCTCAGCATCCTCTTGATTCTCAACATTTGTCTGCTGTCTAGTATTGGAGATTATTTTTTAAAAAACAGACATTTAAGTAGAAATACTATCCATGTTTGCAAAACTAATCTGGAAAAAAGTTTGTGACAGAATGACTGGCCTTCACAGTCCTTAGCATTGGTCCATAGAATAAGGGAATGATTGTGATTGTTACTACTACACTGAAGAAATTTTAACCATTAGGTAACTTTAATGTATTAATGCATAAATAAAGCTCTTCCTAGTCATAAAATAGTACATGAAAATCTTGACGTTTGACAGATCATGATCAATAGATTCCACACACTTTGAAGGGGTTTCATATATTACAAACGTATCATGTTCTATTGTCTATTCAAAATACAGTACTGAGACTAAGGTTTTTATTTTGGAAAATAAAGGAGGATGCTTTATTAGCAAAACAGAGATACATCCGATATTTAATTGTAATAACTATAAAGATTGTGTATAGTCAAATGTGCCAGTTTTAGTGGTAGCAGGCTGATTGTAGTCATGGTTTAGTCACAAATATAGTATATTGCGTATGCAAGTTCCTAAACTAGTTTCTCTTAGTTTGGTACTTTCTCTTTCTATGATTGCCTTGTATGGTTCCAGTGTTAGGTTTTAGAATGTTTTTAATATTAGATTTGTTACACTGTAACTATTTTGTTGTGAGCCGCCCCGAGTCTATGGAGAGGGGTGGCATACAAATCTAATAAATTATTATTAATTATTATTATTTCTGGTAGCTTAATACTCTAAACCAGTGATGGCAAACCTATGGCATGTGTGAGATGCTGAGCCATATCTGAGGGCACATGAGAAATTGCCCAATGTTAACTCCAACATGAATGCATGTGCTGGCCAGTTGGTTATTGGCTATTTTTGCTCTCCCCCCTCTGAACCTCTGAACCTCTTTTTGCAGGATCCAGGAAAGGCTCCTTAAAGCCTGGGGGTGGCAAAAAATTGTCTTAATGGGCAAGCTTCCAGTTGGCTCTTTGGGCCATTTTTCGCCATCCCCAGGCTTCAGGAGGCTTTTCTGAACCCTGGGGAAGGCAAAAAGGGGTTCAGGAGTCTTTCCTGAACTTCAGTGAGGCCTGTGTGCATGCATGGGGGGTTGTTTCTGCATGCACCTAGGGGAAGGCGGTGCATGACAGGTGTGGGCATACACGTGCACGCTATCACACATGCATGTACCCTTTTAGCACTTGAGCCAAAAAATATTCTCCATCACTGCTCTAAACAATGAAAAGACCCCAGCATAGCTATAATGGATGAAACTGATACACACATCACTCATTTGGCAGAATTAAAGAAATTTTATGATTATTTATTTTCAGCTTTATGTATTTATGGGGTCACTTTATTTTGAATTATTTATAATTAATCCTTGTTCCTCGTTAGATCATTTTTTATTCTTATTAAAGAAGAGACCTGTTTTTTCAGGCTTAGAATGCTAGAAGGTGTTATAAGTGAGAAATGTGAGCGCCAAGACATGATTTTTCCAATGTATTTATCAACATCAAAAGCTTGAGGTCAAATGGAAAACTGATAATGGCTCATCTCATTTGGAACAGATTATATTTATAGACACAAGCAGAAAATTTAGTAATAAAACCATTTGACATAATATCGAGCTGCTTGCTTTAAGCTAATTAATGCATTCACTGCCTACAAGGTAAAATTGATGTTTTAGATACCACTTATAAAATGATCTGCATACAACTGAAACTTATAGTATTATTTTGAGCTGTTATGTAAATGAGAAAGAAATTATTGGTATGTGGATCTGAGTCAATTATTTCACATGAACTACAGATAGTCTTCGAGTTACGACTACAATGGAGCCCACAATTTAAGTTGCTAAGTAAAATATTTGTTAAGAGAATTTGCCACATTTTATTACTTTTCTTGCTAGAGTTGTTAAATGAATCATTACATTTGTTAAGTTACTAACCTGGTTGCTAAGTAAATCTGGATTCCCTATTGACTTTGCTTGTCAGAAGGTCGCAAAAGGGGAACACAGAACCCCAGGACACTGCAACTGTCATAAGCATGAACCAGTTGCCAAGCATCTGAATTTTAATCCTGTGATTGTGGGGATGCTGCAACAGTTGTAAGTGTGAAAAACATCCCTTTTTCAATGCCATTGTAACTTTGAATGGTCACTAAATGAACTGTTATTAGTGGAGGACTACCTTTATATATTTGCCAACTACAGGCAGTCATCAACTTACAACCACAATTGAGCCCAAAACTTCTATTGCTAAGCAAGTGAGTTTTGACCCATTTTACTTCCATTCTTGTCACAGTTAAGGGAATCACCACACAGTTGTTAAGTTAGTAGCACTGTTGTTAAATGAATTTGGTTTCCCCATTGACTTTGCTTGTCGGAAAGTCACAAAAGATAATCACATGGCACTATAACCATCATAAATATGAATCAGTTGCCAAGAATTTGAATTTTGATCATGGGATGTAAGCAGTTGTAAGCATAAAAAACGATTGTAAGTCACTTTTTCCAGTGTTCTTGTAACTACAACAAATTATTGTGAGTTGAAGACTACCTTACTTGCCTAAAGAAATTATGACATCCAAACTGGATGTCTCACTTTTCTTTATAATAATTGTTTTAGAAAATACTATTTCTTGCAACATTTCTATGCTATAATAGTTTTTGTGTGTGTGTGTGCTTGTGTTAGGATTTGGGGAGCAGGGAGTGTTAAGTAGAAAAGCTGAACATGACACGATAGAGAATGAAAAAAAGATTTGACTCTCATTCGCAGTTTTCTGCATGTGCACTCGGAAATAAGCCTAGCTGAGTTTCTACCAAGTAAGCATGTTTTTAAATGTTGCCCCAAGTCATTAGTAAGACATCATTTATGAAAATATATTTTTTAAAAAAAATCTTTATTTTGTTGAATGACAATTACAAAACAGTTAAAACAGAGATCAGAGGGCTACGATTGTGCAATAAAGCAATACCAGTATCAAAAAGCCCGCGGAGAGCCTTGAAGGCTCACTCTCCCATCTTTTTAACTTTAATTATTTTACTTGTGTTTTAACTCCTATTGGACTATAATATTTATGTGGTTTTTATGTTTTAATTGAACATTGCCCAGAGCCACTGTGTGAGAGGAGAAATTTCCAAATTTGATCTATAAAACAAACAAATAAATAAAAAACATAAAGTTAAAGCTCTGAAAATATAACAAAGGTCCACTTCATGCTCAAAAGACATTAGAGTGCCTTACTCCAAGCTAGGATGACCTACAGTACTGAAAAGTTTCTTTGCCTTGTAGTTGTCAACTGTATGTCACAAGACTAATAATTTCATCCTGGAAAAATTATTGCTTGGATACCTGAGCATAGGAGTCTAATGCCAATCTTTAAAGCTTGTAAAAATGTTCAGAATAAGATACATTCTGAATTAGAGTTAGTGACAGAGTCAAATTTTGCTCCCGTTGAAGTTCTCTACAGAAACTACTGTTCCAGCGAAGCAGGCTCTTATTATGGAATGGCAACTGCTTATTAACTCTACATGAGCTCCCACTGTTCTGTTTTCAGAATTTCCCAACACAGCATGTTCCACATATTAAACCTGCTTAAAATAGATCAGGCTTGCATTTAGCTCTTCCTTGAGTATATTCTCTCTTTGTGATCTTTCCGTTTTTGTTTTTGTTTTAATCTTTGTGTAGCACTCTATACAAGGAAATAGTAATATTGTCAAGTATTTGTGGCATGCGTTCTATAAGCCTTTGATCTATTTGGTTGCCTCTCTCGAAAATGTTCAGGCTTCAGCCTATCCCTTTCTGAAAATGAAATGAATGGTGAGAAATATGCGTACTGTTCCCATACATTGTTTCTGTGTAAAGAAAAAAAAATCCTCTCTTTTTATGATTGTTCATTCAGTGTGATGGAAAAGAGAATGTTTTCAAATAAACACGAGAGGACAAAAATATAGGTGCAATTGTCAATAGTGAAATATAGGACAGGCTTTTATATTAGCTTTTGATGTGGAATAGCAGAGGTACAAATTCTCTTTTTTGTTGTAAAATCATTACTCTTGCTTTCAACAGCCTGTGCTTTCTAAAATTCCGATAAAACTTAAGCAAAGACATATTTTTAACATACATAAAGGGGGATTGTCTCTCCTAGATGTGATTATTACCTGGAAATTGTAGTTAAAGATGGAAAAGCAATGGGAACTGCTTCTACCAGAGAAAAAAATAGACATATCATACCAAGTTTTGTGATACCACAGTTAGGAAAAAATAGAGAAAATTTGTTAGAATGCAGTATTGCAGGCTAATTTTGCTGACTGACAGCAGTTCGATTCTCGCAGGCTCAGTGTTGACTCATCCTTCCATCCTTCCAAGGACAGTAAAATGAGGCCGAGGTTGTTGAGGAAAATATACTGACTTTGTAAACCGCTTAGAGAGGACTGTAAAGCACTATGAAATGGTATATAAGTCTTAAGTGCTATAGGTATTGCTATTCCTGAATTTGTTAGGGGGTTGAATAACATAATCTCAAAGGTCTTTTTCAGTCCTATTTTTGAGAGCCTGATCAGAAAGTGAATCACCATACAGTGAAACTTCAAATATTTATGTATTGGCAATATACCATTCTTTCAATATTGCCATTTTTAGAGTCCTTTTTTAAAATTGACAGCTAGTTTTCAACATAAGACTAGGCTAAACCATAAATGTATGTGCACTGTATTATATTGCTGACTGTTCAGTTTTTGAAACCATTTTCCTAAAATCCCAAACATAATATTTTCATTTTTGGATATTTCTAATATACAGTAGTATAATAAAAAAAATATTAATTCAAACTATCTCCCATAAATTTCCCAGCCTTGTTTCTTCTCAGCCAGCATGAACATAACTGAGAATTATGGGAATTACAGATTTGGCATTCTGTAAATTAGCCCAATTCAATCACTTTGGTTCAGTGATTGTTGCCTATACTTCCCAATTTTGTCCAGTTGAAAGAGTTTTAATAGTATATAGATTACTGGTTATTTAGTTCTATTACAAAAACTTTCCACCTGAGACTATTGTTTTCATGTTAACAGCTGTTATAAAGTGTGCTACTGCAGTGTCCAGTTAGCTTTGCTATATGTATAGGAAGAATCATCGTTGTTTAAGAAGACTGCAAAGGCCAAGTGAGAGAGAAGGTAGTAAGAAGGATGCCAAGATCTTAGGCTTCCGTATAAGCAGAAGACTACATATATACCATATACAAAGACTAGAAATATTAAGTCAGAGAGCAGACTGATAACAAATCAATTTCTAAAATAAACCATCAAAATTCATCCTGTAAAAACAGCAGACATAGTCCATAGCTAAGCTAGTGAAGAACTGAAGAATGGATTGGAGAAATCCATTCTAACCATAAGGAGTTAGATTTTAAATAGGCCTTTCTTTAAAAAAAAAACCAGTCAACAAAATCTTACTGCCTAAGGAAACTCTCCTAGCAATCAGCTCGTAACACAACTCTGTGTGCTAATGAACCCAAAGCTGTTAATATGGTTTCTTCAGTTAAATTGATTCATGAATTTTGAAGAGAACATTATCTAATGAATTTTCTTTGAATAGAAAGCAATTAAAAGGACAAATCAGTCTGATTAACCCCAAAATCACCCTAGCGCCACAAATGGTGTACAGTTTGAAATTATATCATAAAAGAACTAGAGCAGATTTGCTATCTCTCTGCCCTTTTTAATCCATGTAAATTAATGAACAACAAAGTTAATTTCTTTGATGACCCTTTCATAGTATCACCTGGATTATGCTGATATTTAATTTGTTTAACGTTATCATAAAGTCTAAATGGATTTTTTTTTCACCAGTGAGTATTATGCTATTCGTTTATGAAGTTGTTATTATTTAAAACTAATAAATATATGTAGATTTATCTAACAACAAAGAATGCTTTTCTGGAGTAAATATAATGTAACTAATTTTTTTAATTTAACTGCCAGCATATTTAAGGGTTTTTTCCTGCCCCAAAAATTTCATTTGAAGTCCTCAGGGAAAATATTGCTCTCTTTCAACCTGAGTTTTTCCTACCTATCTCCTTAATTTACAAAAAATCCTTGACCTACAACCACAATTGGTTGAGTGATACTGGAATTTTGCTAAGTGATGAAGTCATTAAGCAAGTCATCACATGACCAGACCCAATTTTACGATAGTTGTTAAGTGAATCATATAGATGTTAAGTGAATTACATGGTCATTAAGTGTCTCCAGCTTCCCCCCTTTGACTTTGTTTATCGGCAGCCAACTGACAAGACTGCAAATTGTGGCCATATGACTGCAAGACATTGCAACCATTGGTAATGCAACCTGATTGCCAAGTGCTCAAATTGCAATCTCTTGATGGTGGGGATGGTACAGCAGTCATAGCTTTGAGGACAGGTCAAAATTTTTTCTTCAGCACCATCATAAATTCAAACTGTTATTAAACCAATTGTTGTGGACTCTGTGTAATAAGTTAAAATATATCTGGGGCAACAAATGAGAACAAAATAGGCATATATTTTGGCTCTCCGCACAGTCACTTGTACACTTATCACCTCACGGTTGGATTATTGCAACCACTCTACATGGGATTACCCATGAAGAGTGTTCGGAGACTACAATTGGTACAGAATGCAGCCGCGTGAATGGTTGCGGGTGCACCTAGGTACACTTAGATTACACCAATCCTCCGCGAGTTGCCCTGGCTTCCTATTGTTCTCCAGGCTCAATTCAAAGTACAGTGGTACCTCAAGATACGAACCCCTCGTCTTACGAACAACTCGTGATACGAACCCGGGGTTCAGAAAATTTTTGCCTCTTCTTACGAACTTTTTTCGAGTTACGAACCGGCGTTCGGAGACTGCTGGGAAGCCGCACGGCTGTTTTAAAAGGTGACAGCCGGGCGGCGGGGCTTCCCAGAAGCGTCCCGAACGCCGGTTCGTAACTCGAACAAAGTTCGTAAGAAGAGGCAAAATTTTTCTGAACCCCGGGTTCGGTTCGGGAGGTTGCTGGGAAGCCTCCCAGCCCGGCTGTCACCTTTTAAAACAGCCGCGCCGCTTCCCAGCTGTCTCCCGAAGCCGAACGCGGAAGTTCGGCTTTGGCGTTCGGCGTTCGGAGACAGCTTGGAAGCCACGCGGCTGTTTTAAAAGGTCGCAGCCGGCCTGGGGGGCTTCCCAGCACCCCCCGAACCCCAAACCCGGGTTCGTGGGGGTGCTGGGAAGCCCCCCAGGCCGGCTGTCACCTTTTAAAACAGTCGTGCGGCTTCCCAGCAGTCGCCGAAAGCCATTTTTTTGCGGGGGTTTTTTGGTTGCACGGATTAATTGACTTTACATTGTTTCCTATGGGAAACAATGTTTCGTCTTACGAACCTTTCGTCATACGAACCTCCTCCTTGCACCAATTAAGTTCGTATCATGAGATATTACTGTATTGGTTATTTCCTTTAAAGCCCTACATCGGTCATGGCCAGGTTATCTCCAAGACCACCTCCTGCCTCTTAGTTCTGAGTGACCAGTAAGATCCTACAGAGCTGGTCTCCTCCAGGTTCTGTCAGCTAAAGAGTGTCGGCTGGTGGGCCCATGAGGAAGGGCCTTCTCTGTGGCTGCCTCGGCTCTCTGGAACCAACTACCTCCTAAGATCCAGATTGCCCCCACTGTATTGACTTTCCGGAAAGCATTGAATACCTTGCTTTTCTGGCAGGCTTGGGGCCGTTGATCTCGCAATTTTACGAGGTTCAGCCTTGAATAATATGTGTGTATATGTTTTTTTAACTGTTTTTTCTTAATCTTTTATGATGTTTTTAAATGTACAGTATTTTATATCCTGTTATAAGCCACCCAGAGTCCTTCAGGAGTTGGGTAGCATAGAAGTACAATCAATCAATCAATCAATCAATATTATGGAACAGTAACTTATGGTTTATGGCAGATTTAAAATCCTCAATCTACTCCTCCATAGAATGCTTTTCTATGTGCCAAAGCACAGAGAGCCTCAATTCCTGCTTAGCAGGTACTATTCCAACAAGCTTTGAGTCCATTGCTTTGTTTGAATGACTGCTATAAAGGAATGTTATATTGTAAATTGCTGTGTGGTGTTTTTGTTTTTGTTTTGTATTATATTTCAAACCATATACACTGTCTGGATCCCGTATGGATTTCTACGGGCTACAAAAAGCATTAAATAAATAAATATTCTTCCTTTGTTGAGGAGATCAGTAAGTAGATTACAGCATTCCTTCATTTGGGAATCCGAGAATCCCTTCTATGGTAGCATTCCAAAAGATGGTGAAAATGCAGCTCTTTTGGGGAGTGTTTGGGGATTAATAGGTTGTTGCAATTTGTGATTCTCTTCTGCCTGACTGCGGTTGTTTTAATTCTCTGGACTAGGTTTTACAGTTGCAAGCTTCCAGGAATATACAATGACCTACAAATCTATTAAATAAATAATTCTGGGCAAAAATAACCACAGAAATCTTTTCTCTGTAACCTATTCACTTAGAGACTTAAAATATTCAGCAGCCGAATGAGAAAAACCCAACAGCCCAGTTTGTAGAGTTCAAACCTATAGTAGCACACAGTACAGGAAGCCTTTGACTTACCAGTTTGTTTAGTGACTTCTCAAAGTTATAACCACACTGAAAAAGTGGCATGTGTGAGGTCCCACAGAGCCGGCCTTCTCCAGGTCCCATCAACTAGAGCAGCGTTTCCCAACCGGTGTGCCGCGGCACACTAGTGTGCCGCGAGACACGGCCAGGTGTGCCGCGAAGCTCCTAGGGAAGCTCCAGCTGGGCGGGGCGCTGCTGGCACCCCTGCCTGAGTGTCATCCTGTGGATGGTCTTGGGCTTCACAGTCGCTTCCTGGTTCCCTCTCCTCCCACCGCCTGTGTCTCCCGCCGTCGCCTCCCACCAAGCCGGCGGCTGTTGCCGTGGGTTCCTCGAGTGGGAACTGCCGCTTCCCTCCGGCCAGCCCAGCCACGCTGCCGTAGAAAGCACAGAGGTTATTGCCACCGCTTCTGCCTCCACTCAGGGAGCCACCGTGGTCACCGCGCCTTTTCCTCTCACTCAGCTCAACCACGATGGCTCCCTGAGTGGAGGCAGAGGTGGCGGCAATAACCTCTGCACTTTCTACAGCAGCGTGGCTGGGCTGCCTGGAAGGAAGCGGCAGCTCCGGCCCGAGGAATGAGGCGCTGGCGGTAGACACAGGCGGTGGGAGGAGAGGGAACCAGGAAGCAACCGTAAAGCCCAAGACCAGCCACAGGACGACCTTCAGCCAGGGGCGCCAGGACTGCACGCAGCCATGGTGGGAGTAGCGTGAGAAAGAGAGGATTCCATCCCACAAGGAGATGCCCACCGAGCTGCAAGTCCCGCTGCCGTCGCCTTCTTTCCCTCCGCCTCTTTCTCCTCATGCAGCCTGAGCCCGCCTTTGCGAGTCCGCCCTGGCTTTCGATTCGCCCCATGATTTCCCCGCAATTTCATCCAGGCCACCTCTTGCCTCCTTTTGAACCGGGAAAATCTGCGGGCAAAGCAAAAGCCAGGGCAGGAGAGAAGCGCGGGGTGGGGAAGGAGGAGAGCCCCTCAGCGCTTCCCCTCCGCCAAGCTGCCTGCTTGTCCTCGCGCCTCATTGCTACCTCCTACCTTTTTCCAGGGGCCTTTGGAAGGTACCCAGGGAAGGGGGAATTGGGGGTGGCTGCAGCGGCTTCTCGTCCTCCTCATCCGGCTGCTAATGCCCGCCCGCCCCTCTTGCAGTCCCTTCACCGAGCGCTTTTGTCCCAGGCTGTCAGCGAAAGGGCTATAGGACAGGCGGGGCAGGCGTTCTTCTCACAGCTGAGGCAGGATTTGGAATGTCGGATGCGTGTGCGTGCGGGCTCCGCATCCCCCTGTCACCCAGAACATTTAAAATAAGAAAAACCTTCGCCGGCCTCCGCAGAGAAGAAAGGAAGAGAGAGAAAGAGAGACAGAGAAAGAGAGGCAGAGAGAGAGAAAGAAAGAGAGACATAGCAAGAGAGACAGAGAGAGAGAGAGAAAGAGAGACAGAGAAAGAGAAAGAGAGAGAAAGAAAGAGAGCTAGCAAGAGAGAGAGAAAGAGAGACAGAGAGAGACAGAGAGAGAGAAAGAGATAGCAAGAGAGACAGAGAAAGGGAGAGAAAGAAAGAGAGAGAATGAAAGAGAAATAGCAAGAGAGGCAGAGAGAGCAAGGGAGAGAGAAAGACATATAGGGAGGGAAGGAGGGAGAGAGAAAGAGAGCAAAAAAGAGAGGAAGAAAGAAAGAGGGATGGAGAGAGAGAGAAAGAAGGGAAGGAAGGAAGAGAGAGAAAGAGTGAGGGAGAAATAGAGCGAAATGGAGGAAGATTTTTTTTTGTCAAAACTTTTCTTTAGCCGCCCCTCCTCCCCCTCCCATTCAGTGTTCCCCAGGATTTTGAAAACATGAATAATGTGCCGCGGCTCAAAAAAGGTTGGGAATGTCACTTGGCGGGGCCTAGGGGAAAAGCCTCCTCTGTGTGGGCTCCGGCCCTCTGGAATCAGCTCCCCCCAGAGATCCATACTGTCCCCTCCCACCTGGCCTTCCGCAAGAGTCTCAAGAATCATCTATGCCACCAGGCTTGAGGCCATTAGACCCTAGCCCCTGGCCAAATGAATGTAATGTATGTTTGGTGTGTAAATGGTAGCAACTGATTTTAATATTATTGGGATTTTAGATTAACTGTTTTTAAATTAATTGGATTATGATGTTTTATTGTTTTTATTTGTTGTAAGCCGCCCCAAGTCTTCAGAGAGGGGCAGCATAGGAATCAAATAAATAAGTAAGTAGGTAGGTAGGTAGGTAGGTAAGTAAGTAAGTAAGTAAGTAAATAAATAAATAAATAAATAAATAAGGCAGTTTTTCATACTTATGACTGTTGCAGCATCTCCATGGTCACATGATCCAAATTTAGACTCTTGGCAACAGGCTTGTATTTATGACTGTTACATTGTGCCTACGATCATGGGATCATCTTTTGCGAACTTTGGTCAAGCAAAGTCAATGGGGAAGCCAAATTCACTTCATAATCGTGTTACCAACTTAGCAAAAAGGGTCATTTAATGGGGCAAATTCAATTAACAACTTTCTCATTTAGCAACAAAAATGTTGGGCTCAACGGTTCTCATAAGTCGAGAACTACCAGTAAAACATGCCATTTAGAGCCAGACTTGAAATAAAGAGTCTATGAGTTCCAATTCCTTCCATGGATATGAAAGCCAACTGGACAACTTTGGTCTGGTCACTTTCAGCCTAACCCCATTTCGCAAGAGTTATGGTGGAAAAAATAGGGGAAAGAAGTATTATGTATGTTTGCCAACTTGAGTTATTTTTAAATTTAATAAAGGCAGGAAATAAAGCAAACAAACAAATAAATATTCCCTTCTTTCTATAATCAGATCATGCCTGGTCACCAACAGGCAATTTTTCCATTGCCACAGATGAATGTCTCATTCTGCAGCAATCTGCAAAGATTGCTTCTTTTCATGCCTTATTAACAACAATATGAAAATCAAGAGTAACTAGGCAGCAAATGAATGAGTGTTTTTCTTCCAATGAGAATTACCCACCCAAATATGCAATATATATTAGGAGACACCACTGCATTTTCTCATATCTAACAAGCGAAATGGTGGCTGGGGGGGGGGGCATACAATAATCCAGACTGCTAGCTTTCTTCCTGCCCAGCTTAAGTTTGAAATTGGAAATAGAAAAGTATTATAAAATAAGTCCTGCCCATTATATTGTTCTCCTCTTTTCTTTTTTTAAAATTTGACTGTATGCCTATTTAAGCTTACCATTGAACGGGAAAGCCTATTGTATGCTTTAACAGGATAATTGTACTGGAAATTAAAAATACAGGAAAATCAAAGCCCTGAATGCTTTTGTAATAGTGATCAGTTACTCAAAATGCGCTCTTTAATAATCATGAATTTAAATATAGAACACAGTCATAGAATTGATTGCTGTGCTAATTCAAAAGGAAAAAAATGGTGATGTCATGAGTTTTATTTTTTTTTAAACCATAGCCACAGACTCAAGAAATTAAAAAACATTTTGTATCTCCTTATAAGTTTTACTGTTTTTTTTATTTTGCAAAATAAAAGTATAGTGGTACCTCTACTTAAGAACTTAATTCATTCCGTGACCAGGTTCTTAAGTAGAAGCAATTTTCCCATAGGAATCAATGTAAAAGCAAATAATGCATGCAAACCCATTAGGAAAGAAATAAAAGCTCGGAATTACCCCCTTTTGCCTTTCCGCACCCAGACGCTCCAGGAGGCAACCTCGCACCGGGTCTATGGGAGGCAGCGTGAAGGAGTCACCACATCAAAATGGTTTATTCCCTCTCCAAGTGCCCAGAGAAAGGAAAACGCTCCATTTGCTCTGGGCTGCCAAAGCCTTATGCGCCACCGAAAGGCTCCTCCGGCAGCCCAGAAAAGCCCTAGATGGCCAGGATTAAAGGGGAATGGCAGGAAACTGGCCCAGCCTTCGTGCTGCTCTCAAATTTCCTGGGAATTCTTTCCGGGCTCGGGTTCTTAAGTAAGAAATGGTTCTAGAGGCAAAAAAAATCTTGAGCACCCGGTTCTTACCTAGAAAAGTTCTTAAGTAAAGTTACCACTGTATTTCATAAAATTGGTATGCAGTATCCCATTCCCGCCGCTACCAGTGCACTGTGCATCCAACATTGCTTCTCCTGTGTGTTTGCGCACACATCCCAACAGGTTTTTGCTTCTGCGCATGCTTAGGAAGCAAAACCTTACAAGGGAATGCGCACAAGAGAGAGATTTTGGTGATTTTTTTGCTCCCGCGCATGCACAGAAGCTTTCAGCGATTTTTTTTTTTTTGCTTCTGTTCATTCAGAGAGATTTCAGAATTTTTTTTGGTTTCCATGCATGCTTCTGCAAAAATGCAGAAGCAAAAAAACTGCAGAAATCTCTCTCACGCACGCAACTCCTCACAAGATTTTGCTTCCTGTGCATGCGCAGAAGAAAAACACGCTGGGACATGTGCGCACATGCAGGAGAAGTGAAGCTTCACCCACAGCACAACTTTCACTATCGGTGTGCCGTCCTCATTCACACCGGTAGCAACCCAATACTGGTGGTATGCAAGACTTACAAATGTGCTTGTGTACACACCTATTATTATCACTATCTTATATTCTATTCTAATACTATTAAAATGTTTCCTCTACACTGTTTTGCAACCTTGACAGCTTTAAGTTGTGTAGATTTCAACTTCTAGAATTCCAGCAAATTTCCAGCAACAGCACACATTTGACTGCACTTTTCTCATTGTGTCACCCACTGGACTGACTTAGCACATAGGATAGGATAGAAAAGCATTTTTTCTATCTCAGCAACTTTAAGATGTGTGGACTTCAACTCCCAGAATTCCACTTTGCTGGCTGCAAAACTCTGGAAGTTGAAATTTACATATCTTAAAGTTGCCAGGTTTGACAAGCCCTGCTCTATACTATATTATTACTCTGTTTCCACTATGCTATGTAGAGATAATTTTCAATGTATGATGATAGTTGGGACCAGAACTTCCTTTACTAAGCAGGGCAGTTGGTATGTGAATCATGCCCAATGTTATGATTCTTTTTTCCCCATCACAGCAGTTGTTAAACAAATCATACAGCTGTTCAGTGAATCCGGATTCCCCCATTGATTTTGCTTTTTAGACACTAGCTAGGGAGGTCTCACGTGGCAACTGCATGATCCCTCAACCACACTAAATACATCTTGGCTGCCAAACATCTGTATTCATGATCATGAAACCACAGGATGTTGCAACAGTCAGAAGAACCATTTATAAGCAGAGGTGGGTTCCTTCTGGTTCGGGCCAGTTCACCTGAATCAGAAGCAACTTGCTGGTCATGTCATGATGATATCACAGAATCGGTTCAGTCAGTGCCAGTCCGTGGACATTGCCATTTCTGCCATCGCGATGGGGGGGGGGGGATTTATTTTTTTAAAACATTCCAGGGTTTTTTCTTCTGCACATGTGCAGAAACCAAGTTTCCTTCATTGCGCATGTCGCCATCTTGTTTTTGGCTTTTTTTGGCTTTTTTATTTTATCTTTGCACTGCTCATGCACATGTGCACAAAGCATGCACACACCATGAGGCACGGGACAAAGCGAACCAGCAATGAGGTAACTTAGTACCCAGCCCTAGTTATAAGTCACCGTTTTTGGTGCCATTGTAACTTTGAACAGTCACTACACAAATGATTGTAAAAACACCAACGTCCTCAAAACCCCACCTCCGGACCTCTGTGTTTTTGCGATGCTGCGATTTCACTGAGGCTCCCCTCGCTGGGAAACCCCACCTCCGGACTTCCCGTTGCCAGCAAAGCGCCTGTTTTTGTGCTGCTGGGATTCCCCTGCAGCATCACAAAAACACGGAAGTCCAGAGGTGGGGTTTCCCATAGAGGGGAGCCTCAGGGGAATCCCAGCAGCGCAAAAACGGGTGCCTCGCTGGCAACAGAAGTCCGGAGGCGGGGCACCCCAGTGGCGGCGGTGGGTTTGTAAGGTGAAAATAGTTTGTAAGAAAAGGCAAAAAAATCTTAAACCCCGGGTTTGTATCTTGAAAAGTTTGTATGATGAGGCGTTTGTAAACTGAGGTATCACTGTACACAGAATCAGTAGAAAAAAATTGACACACCCCCCTTCCGGGCTCTGGGTATGTTTTTCCTATCACAGTGATTGAGGTTGAATGTGTATAATTTTAGAAGAGCTGTGTGTGCGTGTATGTGTGCATACAGTTTATATAGTAATATATAATGTATATTTTTGTGTGCCTGTGTGTAATATGTATGTACACTTATGGCATATATACATAGAATTAAATAGTATATTTTGGATGTTCAATAATAGTAAATAGATAGGAAAATTGTATTTCTTTGAGGTGAGGAAGGCCAGACACCCTAACCCAAACCCTTGACATGAATGACCGCAAGTTGGCCACCTTTAAGCCAGTCACATCACCTTTAAGACAGTCACATCACCTTTAAGCCAACCCCCGGTGACATGATCGTCAAGCCACTCCCACCTGGTCACATGGCCAGCAAGCAACACCCATAATATAGGCCACACCCACAGTGTGGTAGTAAAAAAAATTGCAGCTATTCACTAACTATTATAATTAGTGTTGTCTACTGTTGGTATTATGCATCAATGTTTCCTTCTTACAAAACTTGTTCTGTCACTTTTTCCTCTTCCTGGGATTTTTTTCTTCATCTTTTCCTTGTCTGTTATGTGCAGCACAAAGCACAGCATAGTATGGAAAGGTATAAGAGCTCTTTTGTTGGACATCAGCATTTCTTTCTTCTCTGGCCGTTCCACAAAAGAACTGTTGCTCTTCTCTCCTTACTAGCAGTCACATAGCTTGCAAATTACACCACCTCCCATACCTTTGCCAAGGTTTATACACCACCCTTCTTGCTGGCACTAGGAAGGGACAAAGGTACCTGCAATTTTGTATAGGCAACTTGCTCTTCCAGATTAAATGCCACTTAAAAAGAAAAGAAAAGGCAAGCAAGCAATGTCCCTGTCGCCGTGTGACTTCTTCCTTTTTGTTTCCTGTGCTTGCCTCCCAGCTTCATTCACCAGAGACGTGTTGTGGACCCTGCTGAGAGATGTGAAATTTGGAGAGGCAGTTTCTTACAAGCAATTAGCAGCCCTGGCAGGCCACAGCAAAGCAGCCAGAGCGGTGGGTGGAGCGATGAGAAGAAATCCTGTAAGTCCATGTCAGCATTGAAAGGAACTTGATGGAAGATGGTGGGTTGAGATGGAAAGCTTTGTGGGCTAAATGTCATTAGATTAAATATATTTGCTGCGAAAACTACTCTGCTATGAGTAATAAGGTCAGTAAGTGTTTTTAATCAGCATTAATGCATAAACCAGTTTAATATGATTTATTTCCCCATCATTTATTTAAAATGGGAGTCATGCATTTATTTTAATGCATCAAGTTCTATGGATGTGGGGTTTTTTGTTTTTTTATTTTCCTTTCCTTTTTAAAAAAAAAATAGTACAAGAGAAATATATTATGGAAGGAACTGTTCCCTTTTCGAGCAGGACTGTAACTTACCTATAACAGAATGATCCTATAAGAATCTTCTTTTCACCTAAAAAAATATGTGTCTGGGTCTATGAGTTCCTATGGAGCAAAAGGGCAAAATAGCCTCTGGATTCTGAAAGGAACACCTTTGATTTGGGTTCCAAATATGGTCAGGTTTTGGATATTGAAAGCCAGATGTGTTCCAGCCTTATTTGCCTCTGGAATCAAGGTCTGGTGTCTGTTTTCTCATGGCAAGGCACCCTAAAAGGTTGATGAGCTTCACCAATTTAGGCCGTATCAAGTGTAGTGTTTTTATTTGCAAGTTCAGGGGAACATTTGTAAAAGACTTCAGCTATATTGTCCTGTCAGCTGCCTATCTTTGCTTTCTTAGAAGCTCGCTGGCAACTGCCATAACCAGGGGTGGAGTATGGGGAGGGGAAGATGCTGGGGGTGTGAAAGAATGCTGTGGGAAATTGGGGGATATGAACACTAACAGGAATCAGGGGTGCCAAACCGAGCCATCTTCCTTCAAGGATGCTGGCCCTGGGGGAAAAATTTACAATGGCGCCTCAGGTGCCACATTCCCAAAACAGTGGAACAGAATCTGATAGGACTACTCCCACAGGGGAGGAGGGTTTTGGACATTGGGGATTGCTTTCAATATATCATTTTTTGCACATTTTTTCTTCAGAGTTTGCCTCGCTCCACTCCACCTACCATCTCTAGTAGAAATGTCAAGGGTCATTCTTTCCTAGGGAGTAACCTGTGGCCAGCCTGACAGTCCCCATTAGTGGCATACTTCTGATATTTCCTAATATGTAATATCTAAATCTCATTTTAGCATAATTTATTGGCATTTATGACAGTGGCCTATTCAGTTAAGTGTAAAGTTATTTAAGTACTGGTACAATTCCAATCAGTATTGGTGAACAGCAGGGGCGGGTTCTATTTTTCTTCACTGCTAGTTTACTCCTTGATGTGATGCATTGGCACATGCACATTGCGCACCACACGAGTGTGACAGGTGAGTGCATGCACAATGCAAAAACCCCCAGCTTTTGAGCATACACAGAAGCAGAAAAACAACTTCTGTGTGTTCACAGAAGCAAACAACAACAACAAAAAGCCAGTTTGGGGGTGCAGCAGGCCTGGGTCTACCAACCGAGGCCGGTCAGAACTACCTTTGGTGAAAAGTCAAAGGAAGACCTTTCATATTTCCCCATTGCTATACTTTATTTGGAAAATAGTCCGAGTAGCTCAGCTAATCCTGAACTTCTTTTGAACTGTATATAGCTAATGGGTCATTGATATACAACATTCATCACTTCCTTGCAGAAAGGCAGCTATAATTCAAAATAAAATTAATCTGTTATGCTGAATCTATTTACTATTTCAGATCTCACTTCTAGGCGTTGATTTCCCCCCCCCCTTTATTTTGTTAAAAAAGAAAAAAATCATGGGACTCTAGCCAAAAATATTCCTGTGAATGGGAGAATATCTTCTATCCAAGAGGAATAATGGGGGGGGGGGGGGGGGGCATAAGGTTAAGAAAGTTTACTAATTGTCTTTTTTCCTTCTGTTCTGTGGCTCAAAAAAAACTGCTCCAGAGAATTGGAACTCCACTGGAATATAGCATATGTCCCTTTTCCTGCTTTGCTAGATTGGCAGGAGCAAGCGTTGAATCTAATCCATATTAAACGCATGATTGCATGATTTCTCCAAAGCACGGTTATATAGCTGACGGTCCCGTAACTAAACTTACCATAATCTTGTTGTGCAATTTAAAGGAAAATGAGTAGAAATATTTGCACCTGTTAGTGTGGATTTGTGATGGACCTTAGCATCTCTACCAGAAACAGCTTTTAAAAGATTAATACATTTTTTTTCATTAAGTAGGGACATGTATGAAGCTATTCCTTGAGTTGACGTTTTAGAGTTGATGCTTCTATATGTCCTCAGTATGTGCAGTTAAAGAAATGCTATGTCAGATATCTCTATTCACTGAAGCCCCATCACTCACATAAAATTGCTGAATCAGTTCATTAATCTTGAACAGTTATTTTCAGCAAATCTATACATTGTTTTTTGTACATCTGGCTACATTCACAAAATGCACGGTTGCTAGCATATATCAAATGGCTGTATTTATAAATTTTGCTAATATTGCCCAGGTATGATTTAATTTGCTAAATAATTAAAATTGGTGTTTTACTGAGATCCTAAATTGCCAATATTATAATTTTTTTTAAAAAAAATGTTCTTCAGTTAAACCCTTCCTAATATACTTTCCTATAATAAAAGCTGTCTGGAGCTTTATTCTGCAGATCCTGCCTACTTAATTTCTGGAGTGTACATTCTACAGGTCTCCTTTTGTAGTTGGGTTAATTCGCATAATTCATACACTGACCTTCAACTTTATGAGAAAGTAGAAAAAGTGCCCGCAGCAGCTGAGAAATGCAACATCTTTGCTTTAAATTATGCCAAGGACATGGTGGAGATGGCTCACCTTTTTGCAGAAAAAAAAACCTTCAAATAGTTTACAGCAGTTTAGATTAATGGTGAGGGCTGCTGTCCTCAAAGGGAACCCATAAAGTTCAATTAAAAATCTCATTAGAATAGTATAGGAGGATCAAAAAGAAATCATCTGGACCCTTGGGGATTGGGAAATGTTGGGCTGATTAGACCAAGACCATCATAAACGACTCTTCTGTGACTTATAAATGAGATATCTTTAACAGTCTACTGGCAAAGGTGCTGTGTATAATATCCCTCCCTCCCCAATTTTACATACTTACGTTATCATTCAAGCTAAAACTTGACACAAACATTGATCTAGCATAAGTGAAGTGTGTTGTTCACTCAAAATGTTCCAAACATTCAAGGCTGAATGGAGTAATTGTGCAGTTAGGGGAAGAGTGTGAAGCATTGATTTGGAATGTGCTAGGCACATAAACCTACTTGTGCATTAATTCCTTAGGTGGCTAGCCATAAACTGGAACTCATGCTGGTTCATATTACAGTGTTCGTTTGTATTAGAGAGCAGGGGCAGGAAAAGCAATAGGACACGAGCAAGCCAAAACATTATTTTTTGCTAAGTGCAATTTCTGTTGTGTGTTATGACTTGATGTTTCAGCTGTTTCTATTATGGCCTCACTGATCTGTTTCTGACAGTTTGCCAGCTTTCTGTAACCATCCAGTTTATCAGCCAGTATAATAGGATGGTCAATTTTTCTCTATATCAAATTGAAAACCCCTAACAAGCAAAGCATCAGCATTGTACAACATTGTGTTCCCATCCTCAGACTGAAATTGCTAAATGCCGTTCAAAAGCAATCAATACAGTGTGCAGGGAGTATTTTTTTTCTTCACCTTTTTCTAAACAAACACATTATTGAGGAGTTAGTTTATTCACAGATTGCCATGAGCGTTAATGACCACCCTGAGTGTAGTTCTGCCAGTCACCTAGCTGGCTGTTGATAAAGATTTAGCATCATGTTCTAAGTGTCAGGCCTGTCAGTAGTGCTGAACCATTTGACCAGAAGAAAAAACGCAGAGGGAGCTATTGATTACAGCTTCTCAGTGTCACTTGTTCACCAGGATTTAGGTATTGATGAGGCTGCAAGTGAAAACAAACCCTCTCCCTTGTGGGACTCTAGCCCAGAAGAACAAAAGCAAAGTTGGAGAAAATATTCAGCTGGTACCAGAATCAGAGGGATTCCATTATTGATCGAAAGGCCCCTTCATGTTTTTGTTTTTGTTTTAGAGACAAATCTAGGGGGTTGGAAGTTGTGTAGCATTTGAGAAAGAGGCATGTAAGTGATGGATTCGTGTATTGGATGAATTAGATTTCCCAGCATGAAAATTTCAATGGAGTTGTAGTAATATGAACTGCTGAGTTATTGATAAAAGTGCATTAAATGCAACTGAAGCTCTAAAGCATAGGTTGCTGGCACTGTTTTCCCTCTGAAGTAACCTCAGGGCTCTAATAAAATTTTAGTGCATTTCATTTCATTTCATTTCTTTTTTAAGTTGGCTAAATATTGTCACCACAATTAAAGCAAAATAAGATGGTGATCAATACTCTTATATTGCAAACATAACGTAGTGCATTTTTTAAACATCTCTCTGTGGTATACAAGGATTCATTCATTTTCTTATAGCCTATGTCAGGCGCAAGATTCTTCCCGTATACAACACAAGTACAGTTGAACCTTTGTCCATATATAGGTGGTCATATCACAGACCTCAGGTTGATTGATTGATTGATTGATTGATTGATTGATTGATTGGACTTTTATGCCTCCCCTCTCTGGGAACTCCGGGAATTTGTGAACCTTTCAGACACTACAATTTTTAGCAATGATACCCAAATAATTTATTTACTTAGTATTATTTCAGACCTTACCAAAATATAGAGGAATAATTAGAACATATGAGGAAACTAAAGCAGTGGTGGAATAAATGGACTAAACTATGTCTATTCCATTGTCATGTCTTCTGCTTGGTCAGTTCCTACCCAAAAGCAGACACATGAGGAATTATAGTTCCAATAATAATAATAATATGGGTAGTCGTTGACTTACAACTTTTTAAAGTTACAACAGCACTGAAAAACATGACCTATCGCCGTTTTTCTCATTTGTGATCTTAGTAGCATCCCCATGATCAGGTGATCAAAATTCAGATGCTTGGCAACTAGTTCATATTTAGCAAGCAAGTCAGTGGGGAAGCCAGATTCACTTAAGAACTGGATTACTAATTTATCAATTGCAGTGATTCACTTAACAACTGTTGAACAAAAAGTCATAAAATGGGGCAAAATTCACTTAACAAGTGTCTCACTTAATAACAGAAATTTGGGGCTCAAGGACTACTTGGATATAGAAAAACACTTGACAAGAAAAATCTGGTCACCTTGATAAGGGGAAGGGGAAACAGCACAAATACCCCTATTTCATGACATTTTAAGAAGATACCATTTGTGCAGTCAATTTCCTGTCTTCACAAGGACATTGATTGATTATTTGTCATCAGGTTATTTTCAACTCCTAGCAACCATAAAGATATATTTTCTGCATGACGATCTCCCTACCCTTCTCTTTCAGATCTTCCAAGAACATACTACTGTAGCTTAAATCCATCCGACTTGCAGCTGATCCCCCACTTTTTTTCTTCCGCCTTTCCTAGCATTAAAGCCTTTATTATTATATTTTGAAGAGTATACTACATTGTTCTATAGCTCCTGTAAAATGTGTGTATCAGAAAACATACATACATGAACCTCATATAGCATTCTATAATGTGTACATAATGTCCTTGGTAAGGCCACACTTGGAATACTGCATTCAGTTTTGGCCACCATAATGTAAAAAGACATGGAGACTCTAGAAAGAGTGCAGAGGACAACAAAGGTGATTAGAGACATGAAGGCTAAACATATGAAGAATGGTTGCAGGAATTGAGTATGTCTATTTTAATGAAAAGAAAGACCAGTGTTTAAGATTTTAAGATTTAATTGGATTTGTATGCCGCCCCTCTCTGAGGACTTGGGGCGGTACACAGCATATACAGAACAACAAGAAACAGTAATAACAATCCAATTAATAATACGTTAAAAAACAATCTTTAAAATTATAATTTAAAAATACCTATCAATACCATTCATTCAACAATCAAACTAAAGCATTCATTGTTCAGGGGGAAATATCTAAGGAACCCCAGGCCTGGCGACAAAGATGAGTTTTAAACTCTTTTGGAAGGCGAGGAGGGTGGGGGCAGTCCAAATCTCTTGGGGGAGCTGATTCCAAAGGGCCGGGGGCCCCACGGAGAAGGCTCTTTCCCTAGGTCCCACCAGCCAACATTGCTTGGTCGACGGGACCCTAAGGAGACCAACTCTGTAGGACCTAACCAGTGGCTGGGATTCGTGCAGCAGAAGGCAGTCTCGGAGATAATCTGGTCCTATGCCATGTAGGGCTTTATAGGTCATAACCAACATTTTGAATTGTGACCTGAAACTGATCGGTAGCCAATGCAGTCCACGGAGTGATGATGAGATATGGACATGTCTTGGAAGGCCCAAAACTGCTCACGCGGCTGCATTTTGGATGAGGTGAAGTTTTCGAACACTCTTCAAAGGTAGCCCTATGTAGAGAGCATTGCAGAAGTCGAACCTCAAGGTGATAAGGGAATGAGTGACCATGAGCAAAGACTCCCTGTCCAAATAGGGCTGCAACTGGTGCACCAGGCGGAACCCCCCTCGCCACAGCCGAAATATGGTGTTCTAATGTTAGCTGTGGATCAAGGAGGATGCCCAAGTTGCGAACCCTCTCTGAGGGGGTCAATAATCCCCCCCCGGGTAATAGATGGACGTGTCCTTGGGAGGCAGTACCCACAGCCACTCCGTCTTGTCTGGATTGAGTCTGAGCCTGTTGGCACCTATCCAGACCCTGACAGCCTCCAGACACTGGCACATTACTTCCACTGCTTCACTGAGTAGACATGGGTTGGAGATGTACAGCTGAGTGTCATCAGCATACTGATCGTAATTCACCCCATGCCCTTGGATGATCTCACCCATTGGTTTCATGTAGATATTAAACAACAGAGGGGAGAGGACCGACCCCTGATGTAAGGACAAGGTAAGGACCTAGGAGTCAACCTCTGACTCTCCGCTAACACTGACTGTGACCCACCAGAGAGGTAGGAGAACCACTGTAAAATGGTGCCTCCCACTCCCAACCCCTCCAGTCGGCACAGAAGGACACTATGATCGATGGTATCGAAAGCCGCTGAGAAGTCAAGAAGTAGGATAAACCCCTGTCCCAGGCCCGCCAGAGATCATCCATTAGTGCGACCAAAGCAGTTTCCGTGCTGTAGCCAGGTCTGAATCCTGACTGCCGAGGGCCTAGATAATCGGCTTCTTCCAAGGAACATTGGAGCTGGAGCAACAACCTTCCCCATAAAGGGGAGGTTGGAGACAGGACGATAGTTGTTAAATACGGTGCCACACCTGTAACCCGGCTGGGCACATTTCCGAGAGAGGAACACCTCCCTCCGGTCCCAGCCAGGTCTCAGTTACACACGCCAGGTCTGTCTCTTCCTCTAGTGTTCCAATATTTCAGGGTTTGCTACGAAGAAGAGAGAGTCAAACTATTATCCAAAGCACTTGGGGGTAGAACAAAAAGCAACGAGTGGAAAGTAAACAAGGAGAGAAACAACTTAGAACTAAGGAGATATTTCATAACAGTTAGAACAATTAATCAGTGGAACAGTTTGCATCCAGAAGTTGTGAATGCAACTTGGAAACACTAGAATTTTTTAAGATGTTGGATAACAATTTGTCTAAAGTGGTGTAGGATTTCCTGCCTAAGCAGGGGATTCGACTGGAAGACCTCCAAGGTTCCTTCCAACTCTGTTATTCTAAATTCCTTTATTGTATTTTTTATTATTTTATTTTATTATTATTTTATTTTATTGGTTACTCTCAATTACTGTTTATTTCATTGTGCATAAGTTCTTTCAAAAGAATTAGTTTTCATTCTGAAAATCAGGAAGAATATTTTCAGGAGAGATAAATTCGGCAGAAAAGTTGGAACAAACTTCCAGCAGACATGGTTGGTAAATCCACATTAACTGAATTTAAACATGCCTGGGATAAACATATATCCATCCTAAGATGAAATACAGTAGTATATGGGCAGACTAGATGGACCATGAGGTCTTTTTCTGCTGTCTATTTCCTATGTTTCTATGTTTCTAAGTTTGTACAACAGTTTTCCAATAGACAGAATTCAACTATATAAGACAAAACTCATTTAAAGTCAAAAAGAATCATTAACCAACCTACAAATAAGTATGAGGTTGTAGGAACATTTACAAAGTTACTTAATTTAAAAAGTAGTTGTCATTAGAATCGGACTAGGGTTTTTTTGTACTGACTGAGATATAATATACCCATTGAACCTTGTAATGCTGAAAAATCATTGCAAGGAATTCAGAAGTTGCTGTAAATATATATGATTACTGGGGGTGGGTATCCCAAGCTTTCAATTTGAAAAGCAATTGGCAAAATGATGCATATCTTCAAATATATGACAGTGTGAAATACAGTTTCAGGTTTTCAGTAAATATACCGGTAGATTTACACAAGTGTTTTTTATGCTAGCTGTGGGTTTTTTCGTCCCCTCACTCAGTTCAATTTTTTAATATCAAAATTACTACCGCACTCAAAAATAATTGATAATTCAAGAAGAGTCTGAGATGTGTATCACATATAACATTGATGGTGAACCCTTTTCCCCCCAGGTGCCGACAGCTTGAACACTAGTGCTATCACAAATGTGTCCACACCCATAATTCAATGCCCCTGGGTCTTCTCCCCTGCACACTTGCGCCGTTACCCCTGTGCCTGTGTGTGACACACACACACCCGTGCTGCCCTACCCTCACATGTGTGTGCATGACCTACCCCGCTTCCCCATTTCCCAATTTCTGGTGAGCCCAGTAGGCCTGTTTTTCACCCTCACCAGGCTCCAGAGGCTTCCCTGGAGCCTGGGGAGGGTGAAAACAGCCTCCTCCGCCCCGCCCCCCCCAAGACCCTCCAGAGGCTGAAAACACCTATGCGAGCCAAAAATCAGCTGGCTGGCACTCAAATGCACACTGGAGCTGAGCTAGCGCAATGGCTCGCATGCTGGCAGATATGGCTCCGCATGCCACCTGTGTCACGCATGCCATAGGTTCACCATCATGGGCATATAACACATAGCATACTATTTTTGTCAATAATAGTAACTGTTGTAGTAGAAACAGGAAACTAGATAGACAGACAGATGATGCCGCATCTGTCTAGCAACAATAGCAGAACAAAATCAGTGGAGGCATCTTTTTTTAAATTAAATAAGAAAGAAGTTCAACAATGTATTTTAAAGATGTAGTTAAGGATGATGAAAGAAATTGAGCTAATTATTTACATTAGCCATTCTTATAGGAGTACAGGACAGAACCTGATCTAAATTAACACTTTTGGGAAATGTGCCTGAAAAAGAGAAACAACTAGTAATGACAAAAATAATGTTTATCACGGGATCCAATCTGGGCTGGTCACCGGGATCAGGGCACTTGTTTTCTGAGGTTTGGGACTTGTGCTGGAGCCCATCTTCAGGGAATTTCTCTCTAGAAGGAGCAAGCTATAGAGAAATTCCTTGAAGACAAGTTCCAGCACAAGTCCGAAAGCTAAGAAGATAAAACCTTTGGTCCTGGTGACTGACTGACCCAGATTGGATCCTGCAACATTATCCTGGGACATGTATTTTCACCTTCATTCATAATGTTTATCATCAAATATATAACAGATAAATCACAATACCAGATGACATCTGAGATTTGTCTTTAAAAAAAATATTTTTAGAAAGTATTTTCGGGCTACCCAAATCCAAATGGACTCTAGGAAGTAAACCACACAATTAAATACAGTAAAAAACCAATATATTGCAATATTGCACAAACTGCTGTGATAGGTGTCCAAGCACAATTGAGCTCTACAATTAAGAAAAGTGCTACTTTTACTTCCATAACTTCAGGAGAAGGTTTTGTAGCCCAGGAATTCGGGGTTTTATTAAAAGGAGTTGCCTTAATATGTTGCTACAATTGGTTACTAAACTAGCCATTGTGGTACAACATCAAAAAAACTGGAATTGGAAATTAAGTCAATCTTGGAAATTTTGTGCAATATAAATATGGCTTTTACAAGTAAGTAGCTGGGAAGGACACCAATCAAAGTAAATGCACTGATGGACTTTGGGTCAGTTTTAATTTTAAATCTGTTCTGATGATGATGATTGACTAGAAAAGGTCCTTTGACTTTGCAAATTCCTTTTAGGGTTATCCTTCAAAACACTAAAAATAATACAGACAAGATCATAATCTTTCTATTTAATAATGTATTATAACACCTGGAAAATATGCAATCATTTAAAAAATTGCATCGTAGTTTTGAAAAAGATTAATAAAAGAGTAAGCATACGATCAAGGACCTGAAGAAAATCTATATGTGGAAAGGGTAAAAACATACATCATTTATTTGACCAGAAAATAGATAAATATAGGCGTGTGCAAAATAGGTTGTATTGACTCAAAGAGTTTGCAGTTTCCCCCCAAATGGGCTAATTCAAGAGGTGTTTCCTCCATTTTGAAGCAGTTATTGGCATGATGACTCCTGCCACATACCTCCCAGAGACCAATAAAATCACACAGGGTTGGCCTTCTCCAGATCCCGGTCGACTAAGTAATGCAGGTTGGTGGGGCTGCAGGGGAGGGCCTTCTCTGTGGCAGCCCTGGTTCTATGGAACCAACTCCCCCTCAGTGTTCATACTGCTCCCACCCTACTGGCCTTCCGAAAGGCTGCAAAGACCTGGCCTGGGGGCCATGAACATGTACATCTGTCATGGCCAAATTGTATTGAATGGTATGCATGTGTGTTGACTGCATTGTTTGAGTTGTGGGTTTTATAACTGGGGTTTATTGTTTTAATATTTGACTTCTTTATTATTATAATTTGTATTTTTTATATTGTTGTAAGCTGCCTTGAGTCCTTTGGGATTGGATGGCATAGAGGTAAAATAAAATAAAATAAAATAATAAATGTTTGGGGCAAGCTTGATTATGCTACTTTTTAGTGTTTTGGAGGATGGCGGGACGGGGGGTGTTGATACGGTAGATTCTTACAGATTGAGGCACGGTGTGAAGAACATCAAGAGGGGGGAAAATTATTTATATTTAATGATATTATATAAGGGCGGAAATTTCTGGATAAATAAAAAGAAATGCTTCTTCATGTGATGCATAGTAAAAATTGGAATTTGCTTCTGCCAAGCATTGATGGCCACTGACACTTTTTTAAAAGGATTAGACAGATCCATGGAGAATAAAACTACTAATCATGAAGATTATGCTGGTTTATGACTGAGATAAAATTGTTATGCCATGCTATATGTCATATTAGTTGTTATCTGTTATATCTGTTCTATGCTATATGTTAGGTTAATCATGAAGCCTATGTAATTTCTCCAGTATCAAAGGCAGCATCTCTCTTGCTAACAGCCACCGGGGAACTCAAGCCTGAACTGGCTATTGTACTCATATCCTACTTTCAAGCTTAATCATAGCTTTTTGGAACAAATTGGCCTCTTGTCTGATTTAGTACTGCACTTCTTAATAGCAACTATGCTTCCGGTTTATATGTTAAATACTTGGTTTCTGATGAGTCGTATTATAAAGGAGAGAACACAAATATTTTCTTTCCCAATGTTTAACTTTATATATTCTTTAAAATTACTGAGATGTTTGGAGTCAATAGCCAAATATTTATTTTAACTATTTTAGTTTGAATCTGGGATATTAACCACATGGAAAAGAATATGGAAAAAGGAAGTAAATAACTCATTAGCAAATGATCTAACATATCTTCCCTTAGCACTCATAAAATAAAATGTAAGCCCTTCCCTCTCTTGCTCCCTCCATCCCTTGCTCCCTCTTTTCCTTGTAAAAATAAATAAAAGACATACATTAAAAAGCAAATGTGTGACTGTGCATCCATCCACATGTTTGTACGAGTTTAACTCTGAAGTTCAATAAGATCATAGGCACCCTTGGTTCATAGACTCTTGAGATCTCGAAGTTCCATTGACTGTCAGCCAATGATTGATAATCTTATTATGTACATTTTAATTATAATATTCCTTGTTTATTTATGCAATTTGTTCATCTGCCCTGATTCCTTATTAGTCAATTTTAATAGCTGTGACCCCAAGCAGTGGTGAAATCCAATCGTTTTACTACTGGTTCTGTGGGTGTGGCTTGGTGGGCATGGTATGATATGGCTTGGTGCGCATGGCTTGGTGCACACGGCAGGGGAAGTCTACTGCAAAATCTCCATTCCCACTCTATTCCAGGGGAAGGATATTGCAAAATCCCCATTCCCTCCCCACTCCTGGGCAAAGGATATTGCAAAATCTCCATTCCCATTCCATTCTGGGACTAGACAGAGTGGTATTTGCTGGTTTTCTGAATTACTCAAAATTTCTGCTACCAGTTCTCCAGAACCTGTCAGAACCTGCTTGGATTTCATCCCTGACCCCAAGTTCTAATATTCTAAAAAAAGAGGGAAGGAATAATATATCCATTTTCTTCATTGTAATTTTTAAAATTCTGCATCAGGTTCAGATGATCTAAATTGTAAAGCATTACACTTTCTTTCCTCTCTTTATATCGATAGTTGTCAAAAAAAAACACCTTTGTTGCTACTTTCATGCATTTTACATACAGCATATTAGTGAAATTATTCAACCTGAAACTTAGTGCTTAGCAATAGCAATAGAGACTTATATACCACTCCGTAATGCTTTACAGCTTCTATGAGTGGTGAAATTTCAGCATTTTGCCCCCAACAATCTGGGACCTCATTTTACCAGCATCAAAAGGATGGAAGGCTGAATCAACCTTGACTCATTCATAATCTGATTGTGGACAGTGTTAACCTGCAATACTACATTCTGATCACCATACCACCACGGTTCTTAATTTGTAATGCTATCTGAATTCAGCTAGAGGTTAGATTCATTTAAAGGCAAGGTAATATTTTTTAAAATCCTATTCTTAGCCTTAACCTTGTATGAAATTGGCCATTTTCATTGCTGCCATGCACAAAGTTATTGATTTAATTAAGCTATTCATCATAAGAATTTAAATTCCCTTCCTGTATAAACCCTACAAGTTCAGATCCCTTTAGTATCTATATGTTTATTTACTTTAAACATATTACAACATTGTTTTCCCATGGCCTCATTTTCCCATTCCTCATTCTACTTGAGTTTTTACCATCTTCACTAATTTAAAATCATCCATTGAAGTTGACCAACTTGAAGAATAACCCTTCCAACAAGTAATTTCACTAAAATTTCAGTGTCAGTACTCCATTATTATTCTATCTTTACTTTATCTAATATGAGAATTGCCAACTTCTATTTTGCCAAACTGATCAGCAAGTCATTTTATCCTCTAAGTGTTGGATCTAGCTAATAGTAGAGGTGTATTCAGCCGGTTCAGATCAGTTTGGGAGCACCAGTAGTAGCGACTGAAGGGTGGCCAGGCCCAGCCATCCTGGCACTATGCCATTCCATTTAAGCACATTTTGAAGCCATGTGCATGCATACTAACCATGTGCATGAGCACAGAGCATGTGCCGAAGGCTACACGCATGCTTGGAAGAGGTTCACATTTGCAAACTGATAGGGAAGTTGGGGACCAGTAGGGACATGGTGGCTTAGTGGCTAAGATGCTTAGTTTGTTGATCAGAAAGATCAACAGTATAGCAGTTTGAATCCCTAGCACCGCATAAAAGAGTGAGCTCCCATTACTTGTCTCAGCTTCTGCCAACCTAGCAGTTCGAAAGCATATAAAAATGCAAGTAGAAAAATAGGAACTACCTTTGGTGGGAAGGTAACAGCGTTCCCTGCACCTTTGGCATTTAGTCATGCTGACCACATGACCACAGTGACGTCTTCTGTCAGCACTGGCTCTTCGGCTTTGAAATAGATGAGTACAGAAATGTCCCCTTGAGTTGGGAATGACTAGCACAACCTTTACTTTAACTTTAGGAAAGGTAAGTAAATATAGTGGTACCTCTACTTACGAACTTCATTCCGTGACCAGGTTCTTAAGTAGAAAAATTTGTAAGAAGAAGCAATTTTTTCCATAGGCATCAATGTAAAAACAAATAATACATGTGATTGGGGAAACCACAGGGAGGGTGGAGGCCCTGTTTCCTCCCAGGAGATTCCTAGAGAGGCCCCACAGAGGCTTTTCCCCACCTTTTCCAGTTGCAGTTTCAGAGGCTCAGATTTGTAAGTGGAAAATGGTTCTTCAGAAGAGGCAAAAAAGTCTTGAACACCCGGTTCTTATCTAGAAAAGTTCATAGGTTGAGGCGTTTGTAGGAAGAGGTACAGTGGCTAATAGAATGTTTTCTAAATTTCTTTGCCATGCGCTTAATGCCTCCAAATAACTTTCAAAAGATAGAGAAGCTGGCTATGAAGTCAAGCCAGTTTGTGCTCCAAAGTGGTTATTCTGTGTAATTTTAATAGTAATATTCACAATATTTTTAATCAGTTATCAACACCAACTGGAAGTGAAATAATTTATGGATTCCCTTTTTCTTTTCAGATCCAAACCACTTTTCTAAACATGAAAGCTACATTGACTACTAAAACAATATTTCAACTAGGAAGAAAATTTAATAATGAGTTATACATTTTTGTCCAAAAATTATCAGTTTTCTCATTTGACTTCTTTAAGACTTTGGAGATGCAGTTTCATTTATATCTGATGATAATTTATCAATTAATTCTACCAAATCATTTTTGGTTTTGCTATATTTTATTCTTTAGATGGTTCCCCTATATCAGTTCAATGTGTTTTACGCTGAAGACTAACTAGAAAAGTTCAATTTTCTTCTTTGCAAATCTTCCTGTCTGTATTCTATAATATTTAGAAAATGGAACATGACGATATGCCAAAAGGAGAGACCAGGACAAAGAATAATCAGGTCATAGGTATAGATAGATGCATATATCAGCATTCTGTCATTGAATGCTTTTTTTTTGTTCCACTGAAATCTCTCTCTCCATCTCTCTCTCTCTCTCTCCCACCCTCCCTCTCTCTCTCTCTCTCACACACACACACACACACACACATACACAAACACAAACATACAAAGGCAAATTCTGTAGGGTAAGGCTGGTGTTAAGAAAGGGACAGGAATATTGACCACAAATGCCATTTCTAAGGGGGGGAATGGAGGGGAAGAATTTTTTTTTACAGAAGCCTTATTTTCTCTGTCTCAATGTTTTCCTTCAAAGGTCCCTATTATAATACCATGCCACCGAGTGATTTGCAGCAATGGACAGCCTGGCAACTACACGGGAGGAAGCCATCTGAAAGAGTGGCTTTTGTCACATGAGAAGCTTCAGAAGGAAAAGTTAACATATTGATGCAGTTCAGGTACAGCTGTTACAGAGTGAAACCAGCACATCACCAAAGATACTTCACTTATAACAAGCTTTCCAAGCACACAGTAGAATTCAGGGAAACGGTAAATATTTGAGTGACATATAAATATAATACAACATCCGAAGCGAAATGTGTGGTGGCACTACTATATTAAAAAAGCTGAATGTGTCCTAGGGGATACAGCTTGTATGCCCTTTCTTGTTTTTACATTTTGCAGCAGAATGAGTACAGCGGACTGAGCCTGTTGTGCATGTATTTTGTTCCCATCTCTGGTGCTGTTTTGTTCTATTTTTAATGTCCATTAAAGCAAGGATAAGGGAGTGGGAGGGACATGGCAAATGTTCGATGGAACTGCCCCTCTAAGGAAGCATCTGGCTCGCAGAGGGGACAACCGGGAATCTACTGCCTTTGCGTGCATTCGGAGAACAAAATTAAAGGCAGGAGCTTACACACAAACACACGCACAGGCACACACAGACACCTCCCTCTCCCACTGTTCCTGCCTGGATTTGTATTTGTCCAGATTGAAAAGCTTGTACCTCTGCCAGGCACGCTGCCCAAGATTCCCTTGTTTTCTTTGATGTTTGAACTGTTGAAATGATGTTTTCCGTAAACAGTTATTAATGAAACACACCCGAAGAGCCATTCAAAAGGAAACGGCTATTGAATTGCCTATTCACAGGTTGTTGTTGGGGTTTTTTTTAGATGCTTTAGGAGATGCGAATAAAAATACTTAGTCTCCCTTAGCAAGGCTGGATGTAGGCAGAAAAACAGATTTTGATTAGAAGTTTAACCACATGATTTTAATACAATTATGCAACCTAGTTAAAGATAACAGATACCTTTGGCTGCCATTTAGAAATATATTTCTGTCTCATTGTAATCCTTATACTTTTTTACTTAGTATTTGCTTGATTCCCTTTCTTATGTGGAAATGTGTCATATAATATGAGAAGAATCAAAAGCTACACATTACAGTAAACATATAAAGCCAACCAGAAAAAAAAAACCTCTGTGAGAATAAAATATTACAAACCACAAGAAACTGAAATTTTCACTACTGTATGGGATTCATAAATCATAACATGAAAATACCGATTTTTATGTTTTTATTACATTCTTGAGGGAAAGCGTACTGCTAACAAAAATTATTGTGTGGTGTTATTACATTAATGTAGTGTTATTCAGATGTTAGAATTATTTTACTAAAACCCGTTATGCATGTACACATTGTCTGTATATATAAATAAAATACTGTATATAATATCCTGAGAAAATGAACTATACCCTATTGTACAATATAAAGCTGTATTTTATCAAGAGTTTCTGGTGGCAATATAAACCATGAAAGCAAGACTCAAGTGGTTTGTGTGTGTCACCAAAAGCCCAAGATAAAAATATAACCTTATAATATGTACATAGAGAGTGTATTCTTTCTTGGGGGTGGAGTGGGAGAGTCATAATGTGTGAATATGTGCCAAAGAGAATCACAAATGCTGACTTCTATAAGCTTTCTTTTTTTCTTTTTTAAGGGCAGTTATGTGGGGGAGCAAATTTTTCAATTGCAATATTTCTTTCCTCTTCTCAAAAATGAGTAGGTCATGCTTTTTTCTTCTTCTGTGTATCCTGCCTTTTTCTTAAACAGTATGGTAACCAGAAACCAGAAAATATAAATATTGCTGTTTGGGGAAAAACAAAACCAAACTGCAGATGATTTGAAAACTGGTTTATCAGCCATGTTACAGTCCAGACCCTTGTTTTATCTGTCAGGCAAAAATCCTTGCCCTGAATTTCTTTGTGGTTTGCCTTGTCTTTGAGGTATCTCAAGGGAGTTCTATAAATGGGAATCCTGTGGAATATTTAGAACCTCTCTTGGTTGAAATGCCTTCTGTGTCAGGATTTGAAGAACTCAATCTAGTGTGACCTCTTTTTGCTTCTTCCGATACTAAAAGACCTAGCCAAGTTCATTCCTTTCCACTGAATTCATTTGGACATAATCAGTGCCTCATCCAGTTACAAAAATTTGTGTGCATCATTTTGGCTCTGTGTCTTGTACACATTGCCCTATTTATAGGATGCGTTTAAGAAAAACAGTAAGAAAAATTTAAAAGAAATAACTCAGGAAACTCACATTCAGTTAAGCATTCCGTAAAACATATTAGTGAGGGTTAGAGTTGAAGCATTTAAAAGAATGATAAAAATTCATTTGCATGTAGATAAAGATTTTGTTGGCTGACTAACAAATTTTCACGAGCTGGTATCTCAATATTTGTTTTGCTATTGTAGGCCAAGCCGTTTATCCTTTTGTCAGCATGTGTTCCAACAGAGGGCACTGTAGCACACAAGAATTTAGATTCATGTCTTCTACAATGTGTTTAGGAGAAACTCATTCACTACTTTTTTTTCCCTGCTGTTTAAGAATGAATTTGAAAATGAACAGCCAAGTTGAAATCTCCTAGCTGCTTTATTTGCAGTGCTTCAGACCGTCTGCCTCAGGAATTAGCTGTCTGATAGTATTACAAGCCTACTATCTTCATCTCACATATGTATTGTGAAAAAGACTACCGTTCCTGAGTAAGATGAAGAGCAGCTTTTCTTTGCTGTGATTTCAGAGATTGCTAATGATGGCCAGGCTACAACTTGGCATGACCACTAATGAAGGGGGAAGTGAGAGTAGAACCTCTGGGGATTTTTCATAGAAAGGGAAGAATCCACTTGCTGTTCATGTGTGCTTTTAGCATTCTTTCCATGTGCTGAAAGTGCTTGTGCCTCTCTATGATGTCTTAATAAGTGTGCAATATCTTTAATGTGGCATGACTTAGCGCTTGCCGTACTGAAACGTTTAGCCCAACTTAATTGAAGAACAGTTTGGGGGAAAAAAGTATTTCAGACACTTTTGTAATTTTTGTAATTAGCTACCTGCATGCACAGTTGTGTTATGGTATATTATACTAGAGTATATTATATTACATCATAATAATAGTCTGTATTATATTGTGTTGTTATTATTATATTATTATGTTTATATTATATTAATTCAGAAGTGTAATAGACAACATGCAAAGCTATTATTTGGTCCAGTCCTACCTCTCTGCTTTGCCGGTTTAAAAGCCATTTTCTGTCCTCCGCCTCTGAGGGTTTTCTCTCTCCTGTCGTAAGTCTTGATATATATTCTGAGCTTTCCACCATAGAATGCAGCAACAGCAGCTTGGTTCAAATAGGCATTGTGTGTGATGTGACTCCTACCACAATTCCAAGAAAAAAAAGAAACAAACAAAACAGGAAAATGCAATTTGCTTGCAAATCACCTTCAGCCCAACCAACTTAGAAGGCCAGCATTGCAACATTTATGAAAACACCATTCAAAGTTTCTTTTTAAAAAAATCCAAAATACTGTTTAAAAACATAAATAAATTTAAAAAACCTCTGGGAATAAGAAAGAAAACTGTGGTTCTCCCCCCTCCCCCTGGAAAAGGGTTCCCCTGCCCTATCAAGTTTCCTTCCATTCAGTCAAGCTTTGAACTGCTGACACTGAGACAGTGCAGCCAGGCACGACAGCTGGCTCGGCAGCATCTAATACCAACACATGCTGGTTTAGTCCATTTCCAGAGACTAAGATAATGAAAGATTCAGAAATAATATTTGTTTTGGTAGAACTACATTTATAATGAAAGAGATGCCCTTGACCATGGAACAAGCTGAATTTTGCAATGGGTTATTTCCCCCCTCCCACTATTCAGCTTGTATTTTTAATGTAGACAACACAAAATTCAATGCAAAGGGGAAAAATATTTTTCTGAATCCAGTCAATCTCTGTCAAATTTACAACACCTTGTAAAGGCACAAGTCTCACAAAATGATCCACTTGTAAGGCTTTTTTATATCTACCGTACAAGGTTGAGGGGGGGAGTTGATAATAGCTGTAATTTACAATAGCAACCTAAAATAAAAGAAATCAGCAGTTCAGAGTTTATAAAATCCTCAAAACTAGCAATGGTTACAACTTTCAAGTCATTCTTTAAAAGCACTTGATCATTTCTATTGAGCTATATAATGGTAAAAAATAATTTCACCAAAAATAATAATATAAAAATATTTTAAGATGAGAAATTGCAAAAACACATTTTCCTTCCAATCAGAATTTTTGTTTCCTGTTAATTATGCAGAATGCAATGAAATCCAATAAAAAATGGTGAGGAATCTTATATATAAAGATTATACCTAATTCATAGAAATAATATGTGCAATCTTTCCTCACATTAGCTTAATATTGCAATTTCCTATTTAAGGAGAATATTAATTCAGAACTACAAGAACATTATTACTGTCAGTATGATAAAATTATGGGCATAGTAAAAGCTGAAGGCTAAATTAAAGCTATTCCCATAAATATAATGGATCAATACTGTTCTAAAATAATATTTTTATAGATACTAAATTATTGTGATATTAGAACCAAATGTAATTTGTATTTTCATTTTCAATATCTATTCCTTTTTTTAACTTTCCACATACATTCTGTGAAAGGTTTAACTTATGAGCTCATTTCCCCCCTTTCCTAAAAAGAACAAAATCTATTAAAAAGATATTGCTTAAAAACTCACTTAATAGGAGAGTCACACGATTGATATATTATTTCATGAATAATTGCACATAAGGATCATACAGTAAAGTACAATCTCTTGAATTATTAGTCAGTTGCATTTCCTGTTATATTTTTAGTAAATAGAAATTTTACTTTAAGAGTTTAGCTTGAACCACCCTTCCTCTTCCACCTATTACAATAGTAATCTATGTTTCCTTTTCTTCTTTTATACTTAATTGCAACTAGTTTCAAATCCTGGAAAAATATTACTGGGATAACTTTCTATTGTTTCTGTTAATTAATACATGAGCTGGATGCATAAATGCATCCATTTGATACACAGATTGCATTTGTAAAAAGACTATGTTATTTTTGTTCCAAATATCTTACATTAATATAAGAAATAAATATATTGAATATAGCACATAGGAAAAGTAAGATTTCTCAGTTTTAAGAGATGTGGCTGCTATTCTTATTTATACCACAAGAAAAGGCCCAAAACGTAAACCACTCAATCTTCATAATGGTCTTATGTCTATCAAGAAACTTCTGTTCCTTCATATTTCTCCTCCTCTTTATTCTCCTGAACGAATACATCTTACATCTTAAGTGTTTTAATTTTTGTCTGCTATTTTGCAGGTTCTAATGCTATTCTGACATCACAGCCCTTCTTGTGGAAGGCTTTTGATGTAAAAGTTAGAATTTGAGTGGTTGAAGTTAACATCAATTTTTTTTTCTATCAGCTTTTATCAGACAGTAAGATTTAAAACAAGGCCTGTGCTGAATGCTGATCCAGACCAGCCTTTTGTCTGTGTGAAGTTATGAGTAGGTGGCAGTTAAAAGCTAGAGGCCAAGGGCTGGAGAAACTGCAGGTACCAAAATGTCTTTAAGTAATGAAGGGCAGTAGTCCAAAGTCTTCTGGACGAACTGGCACCAGATGCAGACAGATGGAAAAGGTCTGGGCTCCATCACCTTCAAATCAGCCCGACAAAGATCTATATTAGAGCAGGAAACGGGATAAGAACCTTCAAAATAGTAGCTGGGTGGTAGGGTGAAAATTGACAAGAGCACCATATTACTGACAGCGCTTTTGATTTATGAAAGGATGTTATTAGCAAGGTTTTAAAGATTGCTTTAAAAAAAATCTAATTGAAGAGATTTAAAAATCAAAATCTTCACCCACATTTCTGAGCAAATTATTAATCAATGTTTTAACTTTAAATAACATTAATTTTTTTTTTGTTTAAATGCTATTTAGTTGCTTCCTTAGTTGGTACTTGATAAAAAAACCAGTTGTTGATAATATACGGCACATGGTTTATATCACATTACAATATGCCCCTTCTAAAAATGAAAAGCAGCAACCCAAGTCATGCTGATCTTTCACTGCGAGTATGTGAGCTATTACAAGCTAGATACACTTTTAACAACTGACAACAGTCGCTGCCATTGTTACATATCACAGTGAGGCTACTCACCTCCATAGTGTCTTCTATCAAAGTTGATTACACTGAGACCAGCATCACAGTGGCTTCCTGGGGCCTTCTTGACCACCGGGCAGAGAAAACAGTAAATATGTTTCCACTATTGAGTCCTTTTGCTACACTGCTCTACCAGAGTGGGATCGTCCAAATCTTGAGCTTCTGTGCGGACCTTTATAGATTCTATGGAACAAATGGGAAGAGTGAAAGACCTCAAACATCTTCCATTCCCAACTCAGCATTGTTTTCCCCTCTTACTTTCTACATCGCCAAGAAGGAGGCAGCTAGCTCCCTTGTCATATGCCATCACACAAACCATGGCTCACTGTTTGCCCCTATTCAGTCGGAGACACCACGGCAAGAGGACACGGTGAATATACAGAACAAGACTTTATTGAATACACTGACAGAACTCAGCCATCCTAAACTGACAGTTCCTTATATAGTAACCAAATGACACACAACCTGAGCTAACAACCAATCGATCCCTGGAGTTCTCCCGCTCGAGCTTCAGCCAATCAGCAAGCAGTGGGGACGTAACCCCCAAACCTGTTCAGCAGCACAATGTGATTTCAGTGGGTCCCTTGCTCTTCCCTTTCCATGATATGGGTGACAAACATAGGATGCTACCTTGGTGGCTAAGCAGGCCTCTTGGAGATGTGCACATCCCCAAGAGGCCTGATTAACCACCAAGGTAGCATCTTTTGTTTATCTACTTAAAGTAAGCCTGATTGAATTATGTGGGAATTAGTAATGACAATTGGTATTACAGGGCATAGTTGTACCAATGTGTCTCAGATCCCTTTGTTGTGGGACTCCTCTGGAGTTAACTTACATGAGAGCATGTTTGCAAAGGCAGGCAGGCAAGAAGAAGATGGATGCTTAGGTGGCTTGAGTCAGGCATTCACAATGGATAAAAAGTGTGCTAGCAACACCTATCCAAAATATATACCCCTCAGTTGAGGCATATTTTACATTTAGTCAATGTGAATATTTTTTCTGTTATGGATCATTGACTACAAACTTCTATAATTGCATATGGTATAGAAAAGGGTGAAATCAGAAAGAATGAAAACAGTTTCCATACTGCTAGTATTTCTACTTGTGACACAAGTTTTAAGAAATTAAAATTAAATTTGATTTATTCCTATTTACAAACAACATTCCATCACATAAAATATCTGAACGGAATTTTTCAAAGAAGATCATGCAAATAGAAGCCAAGCACTGAAGTTCTTACATCATTGGAACCAACATATGTTTTAAAAGCTGCAACAATAACAAAACTAATCAGAGAAATAGGCTAAATGGAGAACATGATCTCTGTTTACAAGTAACATCAATGATTCAAAATACTGAACTTTATTCAAGGAAAAAGAATTACATCACTGAACATTGCTTTCTTTGGTTAACACATTTACCTTCTAGATATTGTGACATTTAAGTTTTGGGGGTTTTTACCCTGTGTTGAATATGCTTATCTTGCACTTAGAATAAACAGTGTGGGGTTTTTTTTAACAAAAACTACCAATTTTGCATTATTCAAGCTTTGGTTCTTGATCTGGGGATCTAGAGTTTTATGTTGTTGTTGTTGTTGTTATTATTATTATTATTATTATTATTATTATTTGTCTTTTCAACTGTAGCAGATTCCACTGCCTAAAAAAGTTTAAAAACTCTGCTATTAAAACAGTCAAGGGTCAGCACTTGGCCTTTGTGACATTCTTGGGGCTAAATTAGAGCATTGCCCATGATGCCATCATTTTATCAGAGGACTGGAGCCAAAGTCCTTTACTTTAATATGTTTCTTAAAAAGAATTTTTAAGTAGCTTTATAAGTTCCATAAATTACATGCGTACACATAGGTGTGTAGATATAACACAACTCTAAAGAAAGAGGGCTTCTTAAGTTTAATATTTTGTTCTTTGAAATGTCCCATCTTTAAATGGAAAATAAAAATCAGCTTGAGTTTTTGGAATAGGTCAGCCTCCCAAGTAGACCACACAGAAAACATGTCAAGATAAACAAATTGACTTTAAGGCTTCTTTAATAAAATCTTGCAAGTCTGAAATTACAAATCATGTGCCATCTCTTTATACCACCTAAGTTAAGGTAGATACTCTTATAAGGTTTTTTCACTGCTCATTACCCAGTTTTGGACTTCTCCCCCTTTTATCTGATGGTTTCCTAGGCAGCATCTCTTCTCCTATCTTCCAAGTCATTCTCACATTGCATTATAAGGTGGCCTCTTTAACTAATAAATATGATAAACAAGATAGTCCTCTTCCCATACTTGAAGGGCTGTCACAGTGAAAAGGAAGTTGATATATACTCCATAGCATCTGAAAGCAGGCAAGAAAATGGGTAGAAGCATGTTAGAGGGAAATTCAACATGGGAAAAAGATGAATTCTTGAGAGAACAATCAATGGAATAGTTTGCCACCTGAAGTTGTGGGTGTTCCATCACTGTGAGTTTTCAAGAAAAGATTGGACAACCATTCGTCCAGGCTGGCATAATGACTCTTGCTTTGGACTAGAAGACCTGCAATGTCTTTTACAGCCCTCTGACAGTGGTGGGATTCAATTTTTTTTACTACTGGTTATGTGGGCAGGGTTTGGTGGGCATGGTGGCAGGGGATAGGATACTGTAAAATCTCCATTCCAACCCAACTCCAGGAGAAGGTTTTTGCAAAATCCCCATTTGCTCCCGATCAAATTTATTTTGATCAGTGGGTGGGGCCAGTCAGAGGTGGTATTTACTGATTCTCTGAATTACTTAAAATTTTCACCACCGGTTCTACAAACTACTCAAAATTTTCAATACCAGTTCTCCAGAACTACTCAGAACCTTCTGAAATCCAACTCTGCCCTCTGATACTATTATTCTAATAATAGATTCTAATAATAATTTAGTAAGAAATTATATGAGTGCTTTTACCTTACATTTTCAAATCCTCAGTGCAAAGATTAGACTGAAAAAATGGGTCCTAGCCTATTGTGGAACATCCAAGATTGGGTGCTGGAGGCCATATGCTGTCCATATGTCATGAGTTAAACATGCTTGTTTTAGAGGGCATCCAGTTATAAAAACCTGAGAGCTCTTATTTTAGCCTCAGATAACAAAATATTTTGGGCTTTGTATGTGGTGATAGTTGGTCTTATTAAACACTTACCCAACTGAGAAATTCACAATAGAAAATACTTATAACGCATCATCATGGAAACATGTATTTCTTTTGTGCATTTCTACATGACACCTACACCAGTTCAAAAGCAGCCTTAACCTACGTATGTGGCGATATTGTCTGTGTTTGAAAACTGGACCAATTTATATCTGGCTCAGATGCAGTAATTTCAAGCCACAATAAAACTAGCTTTTTCTTTTAAAAACTGTGGCTCAGTTGAGCTTGAGGGCAATCCATTTTTCCTCATTTGCAGAAACAACTGCTTCATACTTCCTGGATTTAGCTGCCCTAGCCAGGTCTATCAAGGGGAAAGGTGACTTGACAGCTTTGCAGTTCTACTTCACTGGAACTGTTTGGATTGGTATTTTATTATTTCATTTATTTTAGCATACAGCCAAATGGACATAGTACAATATACAAAAATGTGGGAAGACGAAAGTCAAGGCAAATCATTTTATTTCTCTTCGCATGGAGGAGGTGAGAGATTTTTTAAAAAAAAATATTGTAGGATTTGCAGCAACTTGGAGACACTATAGTGATTGCTATTCCTTGTTTTCAAAGTTGTGGTGTTAATGGAAGAGAAGACAATTGATTTTAGCAATGGGAAAGGAACTCTGGATTGTAGTAATATATGCATTCTAATTATTTGCTCTCAATAAAATAAAAGGAGGAAGATATGTTGGATACCTTGGCTTGTTTATAAAATGATAAAGGCAGGAAATAATATAAATACGTACATACTTGGAAGCCTCCCACAGTTCTTCAGGAATTGGGCAGCACATAAATAAAATAAAATAAATAAATACACAAACACACACATACAGTGAAGGGCTACCAAAATTTTTACTACCACACTGTGGTCGTGGCTTATGCAGGACACCCTGCATTTTCTTTCAACATCTTTCAGTGCAAATTGGGTGCTCTGGGGTGGAGCTCCATTTTCACTACCCCACTGCCTGGGCAGTAGCCCACCCCTGCATGCATGCATGCATGCATGCATGCATACATACATACATACATACATACATACATACATACATACATGCTTGTCATGAGATAGTGCCAGTGTCCAATATATAACATTCTTTATTTCTACAGAGGAGTGAGACAGGTTTTTTAAACTCTACACAAATAAAAAAATTGATCTTGCACCTATTATCTTTTTGCACCCGGCATTGTAGCCATAGAAGAATTTTTAAATAAATTATCACTATCAATCTAGGAATTAAAGAGAAAATTGAATTTTAAATCAAAATTCAAATCCATCAAAATCCATAATTTTACAGTGTAAAATTAATCAATGTCAGATGCATAGGAAAAATTACATTCAAAGTGAGTAGCCAGATACATTTTTAAAAAGGGTTCAGTATATTCAAAGTTTACTTTAAAAGAATATTAATTGTTTGTTAGGAATATAAATACTATAATTCTGTTTGTTTCTGTTTGGCTGACTTACCAGTAAGTCACTTTATCAGTAAAAAATAAAGTGCCGCTCCTATTTATTAACTTTAGGATAATCTTGTCAAATATGAGCACAATATTTCCATAATAGAAAATACATTCTAATTCATAGTCCTAAAAACTCATTTTATCTGTTAGCAGATCTAGATGATTAGAGAGAACAGGACACGATGGGGTTTGGGGTGGGGGAAGGGGAAGCATCAACCAGTTTGGAGATTTACAGAAGCAATAATTGAAAAAAAAGAAAAGATGAAGAACCCTAAATCCAGTCTGACAAACATATGTTGAGGTCTCTTCAAACAAAATGTGTGGGTATGAAGAAGGATAAGATATCACTGGGTGGAACAAAAATATATCTAAATTATATTTCAGATTAATTAACCTTATGTTAATATCTTATAACATTAGTCTTATTACATGACTTTGAATATGATTCCATTTGGTTTTTCTTTTCATTAATCTTCATAATTATTGTTGAAGATACCAGCGAATGCAGTCTTTGTGTGGCTCCACATAGATTTCCATAATAGAGAGGCTGAGGTGGGATCGCGCTATGAGTTCCTAATGACAATGTTGCTGACATCAATGATGATACCCTTCTTATAAACTGTGGCATACTTTTCATTTAAAAATTAAGAAGCAAAATTCAATAACAATAAATTATACTACACAAATTAAAATATAATGTAATACAGTGTTCCCTCGATTTTTGCGGGGGATGCGTTCTGAGACCGCCCACAAAAGTCGAATTTCCGCGAAGTGAAGATGCAGAAGTAAATACACCATTTTTGGCTATGGACAGTATCACAAGCCTTCCCTTAACACTTTAAACCCCTAACTTACCATTTCCCATTCCCTTAACAACCATTTACTCACCATTATTACTGGTATTCACCATTGAATAAGACACTTAGTAATCCTGATATTTATAAACACAATTATTTATTAACAATAATTATTTTTTTGTTATTTATTTGCAAAAAATATTAGTTTGGGGATGATGTATGATGTCATTGGGCGGAAAAAACCCATGGTATAGAAAAAAAAGCAAAGTATTTTTTAATTAATATTTTTTGAAAAACCATGGTATAGGCTATTTGCAAAGTTCGAACCCGCAAAAATCGAGGGAACACTGTACTATGAAACAAAGATAACTTATAAAATAAGTCAACATTATAAGTCAAACATGTCTCAATGAAGAAATAGCACCAATAGACAAACTGCACGCACCAACTACAACTCAACAGGGTAAGATTTCAGCATTCAGGATGTCTTTAATGACAAATGTCTTTCTTAGCAGGCCATCTGTAGATTATCTTATAGATGAGCTGAATCATTTTGCGTAATTTAGTTAATTGTCAGTAGCATGAGTGTTTTGACCAGTTTGACAGAGATTTGATTTATGGGATCCTGCCTGTATCTAAAATAATTTTAAATAAGTTAAATTTTGACCTTCGAAGAAGGCGAACCAAACAATTTGCCATGTTTGTGGTACAAAATTCATCTTTTTCATTGCCTATGCAACAAAAAAATATTTCCTGACATAATATGCAAAAGAATAATATGTGGAACTTGAAACAATCATTTTGACTTTCTTGAATGTATGATGAAATACCACAGGAATGCAAATTCACTGCAAGGAACCGCTAGCTGGTGTATCATGTATTCAAGGCATCTTCCCAGTAGAAACTTGCAACTTGTGGGAGAATTAGAGGTATTTTTGGATGAAAGTGTGCAGTTTATTCTTTTCTGTGGAAAACACTGGGGAATAGTTTTATATTAAGACATAGCAAGGTAGAAACCTTGAAAAATTGAAGACATAAATGTGTAGACCATATCATCAATTCACAGGAACTCATAGTAAGGGTGGCTGAGATTCTTAATCGTGTTCAACTGACTCAAATGTGGAATAATTTTGTTCAGGTAACTGGAGAAATCTGAAACTACATTGGTAGCACAAATCAATAATTGGGCTGCAATAACTTAAGATATCATTATAAGTTACACAAATAAAAGTAGTAGGTATGTATTTGCTTGAATAAGTATATGAACAATATAATCAGACTGTTCATATAATGTGTCAGGAGAAGACAATATATTTGGTTGCCTGATACCTATGAGTGACAGTTGCGGTTGGATTTGCATATAAGAGAGATTTCTTACTTACAGTTGACCATGTAATGAAAATATAAGATAGTTGTCTCTATCTGTTTTTTTTCTTTTGAGAGTCATAGTCTGGAAGCTATATCAGATAAAACTAAAATAAAAGTGAGGAAAATAGAAAGGTTTTCGGAGACTGCAAATAGTCCAGAATGCAGCCACGAGAGCTGTCCTGGGTATGCCTTGGTATGCCCATATAACACCTTTGCTCCGCAAGCTGACTGACTTCCTATTAGTCTCCGGGCACAATTCAAGGTGTTGGTTATTACCTATAAAGCCCTACATGGCTCAGGGCCAGACTATTTACGCCGCCTCCTTCCACATACCTCCCAGAGACCAATAAGAACACACAGAGTTGGCCTCCTCCAGATCCCGTCAACAAAGCAATGCAGGTTGGCGGGACCATGGAGGAGAGCCTTCTCTAAGGAACCAACTACCCCCGATGTCCATACTGCTCCCACCCTACTGGCCTTCCATAAGGCCACAAAGACCTGGCTCTGTCAGCAGGTCTGGGGGGCCATGAATTAACAACTGACAGGGCCACACAATATGAATGTTATATATGTATGGGATATGACTGCTTTATATTAATGGGGCTTCTTTTAAATACAGGGTCTAACTTAATTTAGACTATATTTGACTTATTTTTTATTGCTTTGTATCTATTTCTATTTGTATCTTTGTATCTCTGGAACCAGCTCCCCCCAGATATCAGAGTTGCCCCCACCCTCCTTGCCTTTTGCAAGCTCCTTAAAACCCACCTCTGTCGTCAGGCATGGGGGAATTGAAATTTTTCCCTTCCCCCTAGGCTTATAGAATTTATACATGGTATGCTTGTTTGTATGATTGGTCTCTTAAATTGGGTTTTTTTAGATTATTTTTTAATATTAGATTTGTTACATTGTCTTCTTTATTGTTGTTAGCCGCCCCGAGTCTTCGGAGTGGGGCGGCATACAAATCTAATAAATAAATAAATAAATATTTGTATATTCTATTTATATTATTATTGTTAGCCACCCTGAGTCCTTCGGGATTAGGCAGCATAGAAGTCGAATTAATAAATAATAAATAGAAAGTCATCTACCAGTAACAGTTGGTAAATTGAGAAAAAGTGAGAAATATAGGTCTACTTTTGAAATATTTATTCCAGCAGAATATATTGTTACATGTGCACAAGAGGTGGGTTTCTCCCGATTCACACCGGTTTTATAGAACTGGTAGCAAAGCGAGGTAAATTAGAACCCATCTCTGATGTGTACGTGTAATAATTGATACAATTATCATGCAAATACAGATTTGCAATTAGACATAGGTTTGTAAATTCCAGAATCACCCTGAAAAGTTCCAACACTTTGGGAGTCTACCAATTGAAGAAATGATACGCTACAACATGAAATTTACTAGTTTGCTAGTAATAAAAGAACGTTACTGTTGATATTATTATCTTTGCACCCTATACTGTGTGCTGACAGCTTAATTATTTGGACTGTCCATAAACTAATAATGTACAGGAAGACAAAACTGGATATATTTCTCAGTATCAATGTAATGAAAATATATTTGTAAGAACTTAGCATAGTTTTTTGTGATGAAGGTGACAGTTCTCCTCTGACAGAAATTCCTATCACAGAAATTAAGTTTCAGCATTCTCTAATCATCTTATAGGCACCTGCATTTTCTGATGCTAGAATTGTGCATGATATCCTTTGTATAGTCGCTTGACTGATGGCTATAACTTCACCTGCCATTCTCTGCAATGATCTACTACCTAAATAGAGAGCACAGTTGTAGTAAAGCTGGAAGAGAGTCAATCTGCCTGAGGCTTCTCAAGGAATCCACAGACACTCAGATAGTCTTTCTATCCAAACAAAATGCCAGGGAGATTATTCATTTCTTTAAAGACCTTTCTAAATGTTTCTTTATATTTTTGTACTACTGTCATGTATATGAATATTATTATATCTAATGTTTTTTCTTATTTTTCTTTTTACTAGTATCATGTATATAAATATTATTATATCTTTACATACTTCCAATATGTACTTGACAAAACAAATAAATAACATAAAATAAATAAAATAATATTATTATTATTCTCAGGCAGCTGCATCTTTATGTTTTGGTTTAAAGTATTAGTTGTGAGATAATTTACTGTATTTTTAAAAAATTCCACAATATCTTTTCATACTGAATGTGCTTGGCTTGATGGAGAATTATTGAGAAATTTGTGGAAATGATGGAAAAAACCTGATTTATATAAATAATAAAATAACAACAGTAAATAAAACTGGGAATATATCTAGTAGATAGCATATAACTATAGTCCAATTAAAGATTACACTGATGTATACATTTGAAAGAAAGTCAGATATCAGGTTAATGAAAACAAGAAAAATATTAATAATGGGGCACCTGATAATTCTTTCTCATCTGCATAGGGGGTGTAGGAAGAAGTCAGCAATACTTCTCTAAAGTTTATATTACGATGAAGAATCTTTTTACATATATACTTGTACCAGAAAAACTTAATGGAAAAGTTGTATAATGGTTAACTTTGCATTTAGTATGAAGGGAGAAAGATCTTAGTGTCCCTTTAGTTATTAAGATTACTGAATGCTTTTGACCAATCACTGCCTTTTAGCATAACTTACAGTATATGATGTTTGGGCATCCAATGAGGGACAGCATGCATGAATTAAGATCAAGTACATCAATGAAGTTCAACTAAAGCTTATGGTTGTTGTTGTTGTTGTTATAATACAAACAAAAAAAGTGGCTTTACACTAAGTTAGTCCTGTGATCTATTTTAGTTCATTATTGTCTCCACAGAACTGCAGGAGTTTGCCAGGGTTTCAGAAAAAGAGTTTCTCGTCATTTCTATCTAATCCTCTAAGATGAAGACTCTTAAGAACATCTTAAAAATCTCAGGGAATTCAATTTGTCTTCCTACCATCCAAATACACACAATTGCAATCAGAATTGTACCTTGCTACTATTGCTGGTTTGGACTATTGGGACTTATGATTCAACACCCGGAGAGCACAATTCCTTAGCTATACAGACAATTTTTCTTCTGTGACTCAGGGCTAAATTTTTAATCAATAATATTCTACTGAGTCATCAGAGGTTTAAAAAAGAGCAAAAAGAAAACAAAGAAAATGATAGAGCTCAGTGGTATGGCATATTTCATGGAGAGACTCTGTTTGTAGCTCAATGTGAGACTATGCTCTTGTATCCAGGTGCTTCCTTAGCTCTGCTCCCTGCCACAGGAAAGTGGGACTCATTAGATTGATCTTCTTCCAGTGACAGATGGATTCAAATTAGTTTCAGAGGGAAGTGGGAATTATTCCTGATGGGCTTTTGGATGATCTCTAGGAGAGAAGGATGGGCATACTGCATCCATCTTGAATATTTAGTGGCTTTCATCAGCCATAGTATCCAATTGATTGCCTGGAGTGACAGTGTAATATCATGATTCCTGCCAGAAAAGTAGTGGCAGAAACTGGGGTGGAGTTTAAAAGGGACCACCCCATTTCACAGTGGTGAAATCCCTTTTTTTTTTACTAACAGTTCTGTGGGCATAGCTTGGTGGGCATGCTGTTCTTGGTGGGTAGAGCTTATGGGTGTGGCAGGGGAAAGATCCTGCAAAATCTCCATTCCCACCCTACTCTTGGGGGAAGGATATTGCAAAATCTCCTTTACCACCCCACTCTGCGGCCAGCCAGAGGTTGTATTTGCCAGTTCTCTGAACTACTCAAAATTTCTGTTACCGGCTCTTTGTTATGTAGCAATAAGTCAATTTAATTAGAACTTCAAATATGGATCTGATTTTTTGCACCTGACAGTTTCTCTCTTACCTGTGGGGCCATTACCAATTGATGTTGATTGAGAATGAGAGATTCCACACTCATCCCATTCTATATAGAGTTTGACAGGATTTTGTACTCTTTCCATTCCTATTTAATATCTACATGAAACCATTGAGATCATCCATCGCCTTGGAATGTGGCATCATCAGTATGCTGATTATACTCAACTGTATATTGGTGCTTTTGATATTCTGACTCAGTACCTGGAGTTTGTGGGAATTTGGATAGGGATGGGGATCCAGATTCTGGCAATCCTTGGGTTTTAGGATCTTCCGGACCTGGGATTTTACCATCTTGGATACTAAACAGATTGTGGCACTGCCAGAAACAGACCCACTGTACAATCTGTGGTTTCTTCTATATTCCCAATCCTTCTTGCGGGATGGGGGTAGTCACAACTACGAGGATGTTTGCAGGTGTGTTGTTATATCTATTGCTGAATCAGGAGGATCTGCGCACAGTTACTAATGCCCGAGTTACCTTCCAAATGAACTACTTAATGCTCTCTACATGAGATTCCCTTGAAAGTATTTGGAACCTTCAGTTGGTGCAAATGTGGTTATGTATGCCCCTGCATTGGTTGCCAATTGGTCTCCGGATGCAATTTAAAGAGTTGGTTATGACCTATAAAGCCCTACATGGCTTAGGACCAGGTTACTTACGGGACCATCTTCTGCCTCACGTATGCCAGGGGCCGGCCAGATCCCACAGAGTCAGCCTTCTCCGGGTCCCGTCGGCTAGAAATGTCGACTGGCGGGACCCAGGGGAAGAGCCTTCTTTATGGGAGCCCTGGCCCTCTGGAATCAGCTCCCTTCAGAGATTCACACTGTCCCTTCCCTCCTGGCCTTTTGCAAGGTCCTAAAAACTCACCTTTACTGGCAGGCCTGGGGCTGTTGAGCACTAACATCTTGCTCCGTCCAAAGATATGAATGTAGGACTAGGGTTGAATGAATATGAATGTCTGGTTTCAAATAATTTTGGGGTTTTATCACTAGTTTTATGTTTGGATTTCCCTTTGTTGTATTTTGTATCTTATTCCTATTTTTGTAAGCCTACAGAGCCTACAGAGCCTACAGAGAAGGGCAGCATAGAAATATAGATAAATAGGATAGAATAGAATAACATAACATAACATAACAAGCATAACATATTATTATTATTATTATTATTATTATTATTATTATTATTATTAATTAGATTTGTATGCTGCCCCTCTCCATAGACTCGGGGCGGCTCACAACAATAACAAAGATAATGTAAGAACAAATCTAATAATTTAAAAAACACTAAAAAACCCATTATTAAAAGCAAGCATACACACAAACATACCACATATAAACTGTATAGGCCCAGGGGAGATGTCTCAGTTCCCCCATGCCTGATGGCAGAGATGGGTCTTAAGAACTTTACGAAAGGCAATAACATAACAAAACAAAACAAAATAAAATGATATACATCATATTTCTGTTCCAGGAACAAGCCTTACATTCCAATTTGCTTCTGGATTCAATTTAAGGTGTTGGCTTTGACCTTTACAGACCTACAGTCTGTAAAGGAACATGGTATTGAGAGACTGCCTCTCCTGAATTACATCCACCATCGTGTTACCTCTCCCATCCACTATGGCGTACCGTGTTACAGCATCCAGGAGATAAACTATGCCTAAACACACACACACACACACACAAAAGACTTTCTTATCTAAAAAGTTTTCTTTAAAAATTCCTAAGTCATAAAACAAGTTGCAAGCCTCTTTAGTCCATATTTTAAGTATATTTAATCAAAAATGAAACATTGCGTCTTGTCTATGAGTTTGTATGTTTTAAGTTCTACAAACAACTCCAAGTTATACAGATGTGATAGAGAGGCTCTGTCTTACAGTTCATGTACTGAGATCTACATCTGACTACCAACAGATCCAGTCACATACAACTGTCAAGCAGCTATCAGATAGCAATGATTTTCTGCCACTAAGAACATGAACTGGATTTGAACCAGTGACCCCGTGCTGAAGACTTTGTTCCCCATTACCGGTTTCCTAAACCAGCTGTCCACTCACCTGCACAATTAGTGTTCCTTCTAAATAATTTACTGATATTTAAACAAGAGGATATAAGATTCCTCTTTAAGCAATTTTACATTAATTTTTAAAAAACATTTTAAAAGCCCTATGTGTATTAATTGATAAATGAATTAGCAATTTGATTTGATGTCTATTTGAAAATTATTCATTTTGAGCACATGTTCCTGCGATATGAGTTCAGATTTATACATTTCTATATTTCCCTGAGGTTCTGCTTTGCGGAAAATATCTGTTTGACCAGGACTGAAAGCTCGGGTGACTAAGAACACATTCATTTTAGAGATCTTAAAAATATTTCTGCGATTATATGCAAGAATGAACAATAGATTTCTTGATAACTGTACTAATGTAGCTGTTCCAACTAATTCCATTGCTCTGGAATTGCATGTTATTTTCTGAACAGACTGTTATTTTCCTTGAGAGTACTACAAAATTGCTAAACTTCCAGATAAATTGTATAGGTATCTTTAAAGAAAATACAAGATTATTTCAAACATAACTGGTGGCAACAAATTAAGCCAAAACTAGCATACTACTATGCTACTACTGGTACATTTACATGTAAATCAATCTAACCCCATATAGTATTAATAAATCAATTTAGAGACCTAGTCTGGTTTAGCAGCTAAGGAACCTGCTTAAAAAGCAGGAGATCATGAGTTCCAGTCCCATCTTAGCCACAAAAGCCAGCTGGGTGACTTTGGACCAGTCACACACACACACTTGGCCCAACTCACTTCACAGAACTTGTTGCTTTGAGTTAATTGTAAAAAAATAAAATAAAGGCAAGATACAAAGAAGTAAAATTGTTAGGCATTTTAAGGAATGACAAGTATCTATGTTCTGATTTTAAAATGTTGCTAATCCAACAAAAAAAAATCATATTTATGTTTAATATGCTTGGCTACCATGCTAGAAGTATAAAATGATGGAGGATATTAACACATAATATGATCCCGTGCCATTTTGTTTAATATCCCTAAATTTGCTCATTTAGGGGGAAAATTATAAGGTTGAAACTTACGAATATAATTTTGAATTATATAGTCTAAATTTGAAATACAGTATATTAATAATGAAGAACAGTGTACTTATTACACATTACAATGAAAAACCCAGATTTACAACAATGTGTTAATGCATTGCTTATAAAGTGTCTCTTTATTGATATAAAATTATTTCAAACTAACAAATAAATTTACTCTTTATTGATTTATTTTATTTATTATTTATTAGACTTGTATGCCGCCCCTCTCCGTAGATTCGGGGCGGCTAACAACAATAATAAAACAGCATATGACAAATCTAATATTTAAAATAATTTAAAAACCCTTATTAAAAACCAGACATACACACAAACATACCATGCATAAATTGTATAGGTAGGCCTAGGGGGAAAGGAATATCTCAATTCCCCCATGCCTGATGACAGAGGTAGGTTTTAAGGTGCTTACGAAAGGCGAGGAGGGTGGGGGGCAATTCTGATCTCTGGGGGGAGCTGGTTCACAGAGAATTCTCTTCCCCTGGGTCCCACCAAATGACATTGTTTAGTCGATGGGACCCGGAGAAGGCCAACTCTGTGAGACCTAACTGGTTGTTGGAATTCGTGTGGCAGAAGGCAGTCCCGGAGATATTCTGGTCCGATGCCATGAAGGGATTTATAGGTCATAACCAACACTTACTTTGAATTATGACTGGAAACTGCTCCAAGGATTGGCAGTCGCGAAGGGGGGGGCCCGGCCTGCTCAGCCATACCCCCAGACCCTGCGACCAATGCGGTAATCGGTTTATACCGGACAGCTCTCAGGACGAAGCTCTGCTCTGGGCGATCGAAGGTGCCATGATTCAAAATTCCCACCCAAAACTGTGATCAGTGACACAGGGGAGGCTTGAAAACGCCGTGGCCCGAGAGGCTTTTGTTCTTCCGACCTTCACAATCCAGGAAGGCAAGGGGAAATTAACAGGCCTGAGCACAGAAAAGCTTAGTCAGAGAGCAGCCATTTTGGGGGCGTGCATCATTGCAACACCTGCCCACCATTTTGTCGGGCATGATTGACAGTGGTCTGCCCCAATCAGAGAACAGGATATCCTGTAGGTTACAGGAAGTGGTAATCCCTGACTAACGGTCGCCATTTTGTTGGGCCTCATTCTCGGAGGAACACAGCTATCGAACAGCTCATTATACTACCCTTGCCTCACTCTTCGATTAATGGCGGATTTACCCCATTCGGTGATGGCAGACCTACCCTCATAATCCTAAGCCAAGGAGAAAACATACTCCTCAAAGCCAAAATCTAAAACCTCCCAATTATCTGCTTCTTTGAAAGAGGCAGAAAAATGCATCAAAGCCTTAGAGGGACAACTTGAAGCAGCCCAGAGACAGACACCAGTGGAAAACATTACAACAGGTCAGAATCTGGGTCCCACGGCCACCTCTACCCCTCTCAGGCTCCCAGAGGGAATGGGATCAGCTACAGACAGAGACTGGTCCCTAGATAGATCAGTGGCCCCAGTCCCAGCAGCAGAGGCCTCATTTAGGCCTGAAGTAGATGTGCCATCCACCTCAGCGTGGCATTACCCCACCCAGCCAATGCCAACATACGACCCCCAACAGTACATTGTTTTCTGACATGGGACTTACCTCTGGTACTGCAGGCCCTCAAGAGACCCCCTTTTGAACCTCTATGCGAGGTGCCACCGTGCATACTATCCCTCAAGAGGGCTTTTCTGGTAGCCATAACGTTGGCAAAGAGAGTGTCAGAGCTGTCAGCGCTGTCAATCAGATCGGACTTGTGCATCTTTCACCCAGACAGAGTGGTTTTAAGATTAGACCCGACTTTTCTGCCAAAAATCAACACAGTATTTCATCGAGCACAGGAAATCACCTTACCGGACTTTTGCACCCATGGAATGCACCCATTGGAACTGAAATGGCACAAACTCGATGTCCGACATGCCCTTAAGATCTACATCAGACTACGAGTTCATTTCGAAAGACAGAATCCAATTTGTTTCCTATTTTCCACCATCCATGGGATCTAGAGTCTCGCTTAGAACCATTAGCCGCTGGATCAGTGCTTGTATCATTACAGCGTACAAGTCAGGATCTATATCTCCTACAAAGGGCATCATGGCCCATTGCACGAGGAGTGCAGCCACATCATCAGCATGGGTGAAGCAAACACCGATTGAAGACATTTGTTGCGCCGCTACCTGGGCTGCTCCCAATACTTTCATCAAGCATTACCGCCTGGATGCATATGCCTCAGCTGAGGCAGCATTCGGCCGCAGAGTGCTGCAGAGGGTGTGCCAAGATCCTGCACCCCTGGTCCAGCCTCTTCCCGCCCTAGTGGAGTAAGCTTCGGTATATCCCATGTTGGACTCTCCATAGCAGTGTATTGGAGAAGAACTGTTGAACTTACCTGAATGGTCTTCTCAATGTACTGCACTGCACTGAATGGTCTTCTCGATGCACTGGCCCAGGGCACAGTTCCATGCTTTAGTTATTTGAGCTTATTAATGTTCAATAAAAGTTCTTGGTTTAATTACACTATGAGTTTGTTTTTATTATAGACTGACCCATTAAGGGCAGCATGGGGGTGGGACCTGTTATTTATGCAAATGTTTAACTCAGTCCCTTCCAATAAGGCTGAAGTACTACCCATGTTGGCCTCTCCTTGCAGTGCATCGAGAAGACCGTTCAGGTAAGTTCAACGGTTCTTCTCAACAACCTTCCCCATAAAGGGAAGGTTGGAGACTGGACTATAGTTGTTGAGAATGGCTGGGTCCAGGGAAGGCTTCTTGAGGAGGGGGCTCTCAAGTGCCTCCTTGTAGGGATCCGGAAAGGACCCCCTCCCCAAAGAAGCTATTCCAAATTAAACTGTTTTTGTAGTATATTATAATATGGCTTTATTCCTTTTTTCTTTTTTTTTTTTGTTATACCTTTTCTCATATAATAAAACTATCTATCTAGTGGTATTTCAGACCAATAACTTGACAAATTGGTAATTATTTCTCTAAAACAAAGATTCCTAATTTGTGGCCTAAAAACCTTTCATGGTCCTTAAGGGAATGACAGATGAATAAAGTATTTTTAAAGAAGACCCAAATCTTGTAAACTTTAATATATCACAAAATATCAAACCAGAATACTGGCACTTTTTAAAAAATAGTTTGTCTAATTTTGTGTCCCGTTAAAAAAAAACCTTAATGATGTTATAGAAGTCCATATATGAAAAGAATTGGAAATTTTATTCTAACATTTTTTCTACATGAATAGAGTCTGTGAATTGAAAAAGTAGTCTGAAGAATTTAATTGCACAAACAAATTGTCTTTTATCTGAATTTCTGCCAGCAACTTTATGCCTTGCATTATAATAATAGGACTAAGAATAACAATATTAATATTAATATGATAGGTGTATGCATGGTGCCCTCAGTACAAATGTCAAGTTTAAACACAACTGGTGCATTTCAGAATCCCATGCAAATTATATAAATGTGGAGAAGCTAATTGGGGGTAGTTCTCAAGATTCTTGCAAATTGCCAAAGTGTCCCCTGACTCTGTGCTGTGTTAATAGTGGCCCTTCTAGAGTAGTATATTATTGAGACATTTCTTTTTGTCTGATGCAAATAGCAATTACCAAAATGCAAAGCTTCTACAGAATTAATTCCATAATTAATACAAAATACATAGACTTTCCCCCAAAATGAAGATGACCCATGATGATGTAGAAAATTCTACTTGTTCATTTAGTTTACTTGGGCAGAAGACAATAATGTTCAACTTTCTAAATATTCAAGGTGACATTGAAATTAAAATGCATTATTTGACAAAGTAACAAATTAGTGGAACAGAGTTGATACACTTTACTTGAACTTCAATAAGGCATTTGATAAAGTAGACCATAACCTACTACTAGATAAAGTAGAAAAAATGTGGGTTAGACAGCAACACCACCAGATGGATTCAAAATTAGCTGACCAACTGCACTCAATGTTTAGTGCTCATTAGAACTTCATCTGCATGAAGGGAAACATGGTCTATGCAATGGAATACCCAAAGGTTCTGTTTTAGGTCCAGTATTCTTCAACATCTTCATCAAAGACTTGGATGAGGGGATAGAGAGGGAACTCATCAAATTTGCAGATGACGCCAAACTGGCAGGAATAGCCAACTCTCCAGAAGATAGGCTCAAGATACAGAAGGATCTTGACAGACTTGAACATTGAGCGTTATCTAACAAAATGAAATTCAATTGTCAAAAATGTAATGTTCTACATTTAGGCAAGAAAAACAAAATGCACAGTTACAATATATGTAGGACCTTGCTCAACAGTAGTAACTTGGAGTCCTAACAGACAACCATTTAAATATGAGCCAGCAGTTTGCAGCAGCTGCCAAAAAAGCCAACACAGTTCTAGGCTGCATTAACAGAGGGATAGAACCAAGATCACGTGAAGTGTTAATACCACTTTATAAGGCCTTGGTAAGACCCCACTTGGAATACAGTGGAACCCCGACATAAGAGCTGCTCTACTTAAGAGCAACTCGAGATAAGAGCTGGGAGGGGAGAGATATTTTTGTTCTACTTACAAGCCCAAATTCGAGATACAAGCGCCAAGGAGCTGTCTCCTGAAGCCAAACGCTAACTTCCACGTTCGGCTTCAGGAGACAGCTGCGAAGCGGCGCGCGTGTTTTAAAAGGTTGCAGCCGGCCTGGGGGGCTCGGGGGGGTGCTTGCAGCTTTCTTTCTTGCTCTTTTTCTTTCTCTCTTTTACCTTCCCTTCCTCTATTTCTTCTTTTCTTTCTCCTTCCCACCTTCTTCCCTCCCTCCCTCCCTTCACTCATTCCTCTCTTACTCTCCCCTTTCATAAGTTTCCTTGCTTCCTTCCTCTGTTCCTGTCCCTTCCCCCTTTCTTTCTTTCTTGCTTGCTTGCTTTCTTTCTTGCTCTTTTTCTTTCTCTCTTTTACCTTCCCTTCCTCTATTTCTTCTTTTCTTTCTCCTTCCCACCTTCTTCCCTCCCTCCCTCCCTTCACTCATTCCTCTCTTACTCTCCCCTTTCATAAGTTTCCTTGCTTCCTTCCTCTGTTCCTGTCCCTTCCCTCTTTCCTTCCTTCCTTCCCACCCTCCGTCCATTCATTCACCCATTCCTCTCTTGATCGCTTAAAGCCGGTCCCTGGTGCAAAAAGGGTTGGGGACCTCTGTCCTACAGGATTGGGTGGCAGAGAAGTTGAACATATGTAAATTAAAAAGTTTAAGAAAGTTTACAAGTTAAGTGAAAGAAACTTCATTATTCATTTATATGTACATGTACATTTCTTCATTAAAAACATGTCTTTCTGCATAATTTAGACTAACTTTGTGAGTTTTTTGAGGGCTGGAACCAATTAAAATTATTTACATTAATTCCTATGGGGAAAAGTCGTTCGAGATAAGAGCTGCTCGACTTAAGAGACCAGGTCCGGAACGAATTAAACTCGTATCTCGAGGTACCACTGTACTGTATTCAGTTTTATTCACCACAATGTAAAAATGATTTCAAGATTCTAGAAAGAATGCAGAAAAGAAAAATAAAGATGATTAGGGGACTGGAGGCTAAAACATATGAAGAACGGTTGCAGAAGTGAGTATGTCTAGTTTAATGAAAATAAGGACTAGGGGAGACATGATAACAGTGTTCCAATATCTCAGCGGTTGCCACAAAGAAGAAGGAGTCAAGCTATATGCTGCCCTGAATCCATCAAGAGAGGGGCGGCTTATAAATTTGATAGAGAGAGAGAGCACCTAAGGGTAGGACAAGAAGCAATGGGTGGAAACTAATCAAGGACAGAAGCAACATAGAACTAAGGAGAAATTTCCTGACAGAACAATTAATCAGCTTGCCTCCAGAAGTCATGAATGCTCCAATACTGGAGGTTTTTAAGAAGATGTTGGATAACCATATATATGAAGTGAAGGGTTTCCTGCCTAAGCAGGAGATTGGACTAGAATAGTGATAGCAAATCTATAGCAAAAAGTGTGTGTGCGTGCTATCACACATGTGCGAGTGCCCACACCCATAATTCAATCCTTGGGGAGGGCACATGAGCCGTTCCCCTAGCTCATTTCCAGCATGCATGTGTGTGCTGGCCAGATGATTTTTGGCTCACATAGAGGTTCTTGGGAGAGTGTTTTTGGCTTCCAGATAGCCTCTGGGGAGATGGGGGAGGGTGTTTTTACCCTTCCCTGTCTCTAGGGAAGCCTTTGAAGCCTGGGGAGTGTGAAACACAAGCCTAATGGGCCCACCAAAAATTGGGAAACAGGCTGTTTCTGGCCTCCAGAGGGCCTCTGAGAGTGGGGGGAGATGTTTTCGCCCTCCCCAGATATTGAATTATGGGTATGGGCACTTGCGCATGCACAACAGCACACGCCCACGGTCTTTCGGCACCCAAGGAAAAAAAGGTTCACCATCACTGACCAAGAGCATGATATTGTTCAGCTAAAAATCCTATTCTCTCTGTTCCTGCCAACTCATTTCTTAATGAGTTCAGGCAGAAATGATTATTAATAAAAAGAGAAATAAATATTTGTAGTCAAAGTAGAAGAAAGGTTCAGTCCATATGTGTAGAATCGTAGCTGTCTTTGAGGCCATAGCAAAGCACCTGACCAAATTGACAAACGTTGATTCTAGAAGTGCAGAGTTGATTGTTTTACTCATTGCTGGGTTGCACCAGTCAATGGGGAAGGGAGACAAGGGTCTAGTAGAGAGGAGGGAGACAAGCATTTGCTGAGAAGAGGTCATGTCACATCCTCAGCCTGGTGCACTTGAGAGAGCTACTGTATAATAGCAGGGCACTTACCTCTAATCATAGGCTGTGAGCACTTGACATTTCCATTCGAATTACATAAGTACCACTCTGTTATCGTCCATAAATGCTTGCATAAAAGAAAAAACAAGCAGTGTCCCAGAAATGAAGATTGTCATTGTTGACTTTCGGGTAGGATTATCAGGTTAACATCACTTCAACTGCAGGGTTGTTTTTTTCCATGGGAAGTATTTCTGTTGAAGAGAAAACACTGTACAGTGATACCTCTACTTACAAACTTAATTCATTCTGTGACACAGGTTCTTAAGTAGAAAAGTTTGTAAGAAGAAGCAATTTTTCCCATAGGAACCAATGTAAAAGTAAATAATGCGTGCAATTGGGGAAATCACAAGGAGGGTTGGAGACCCTGTTTCCTCCCAGGAGATTCCTAGAGAGGCCCCATGGAGGCTTCTCCCCATATTTTTTGGCCCTGTTTCCTCCCAGGAAATTCCTAGAGTGGTCCCACAGAGGCTTCTCCCTGCCTTTTCCAGTTACAGTTTCGGAGGCTCAGGTTTGTAAGTTCAAAATGGTTCTTGAGAAGAGGCAAAAAAAATCTTGAACACCCTGTTCTTATCTAGAAAAGTTCATAAGTAGAGGCGTTCTTAGGTAGAGGTACCACTGTACTACTTATTTACGATCCAGGACTTGTCTTAAAAGTTCTCTCCTCATCAATTTGACATATGCATGAACTCATCAACTAGAAGGAAGATCTGCTTTCCATGAAATACTTGAAACTAAGGAATAGCACTTATTATTATTGTTGTTGTTGTTGTTGTTATTGTTATTATTATTATTGTTATGTCAATACAACACAGCAAACGAGATCACTATGCTAGATTTCGTATTTAATCACCAGTCGGGCACTTCCCAAGCACCTAGGACTGCGTTATGTAGCAGCGAATTATGTTTGCCAATCCCAGTAAAGCGGCCTTTTGCAATTGACAGATGGATTTCTTTTCCAATGGTTTTTCCAATGGTTTTCAAATGTCTGCTGAGATCCTTTGGCACTGTGCCCAATGTGCCAAATACCACTGGGATCACTTTCACTGGCTTATGCCAGAGTCGTTGCAGCTCGATTTTTAGATCTTCCTATTTCACTAATTTCTCTAGCTGCCTCTCCTCAATTCTGCCGTCCCCTAGGACAGCGTTTCCCAACCGGTGTGCCGCGGCACACTAGTGTGCCGCGAGACACAGCCAGGTGTGCCGCGACAGCGACAGCTGGGCAGGGAGCTGCCGGTGCCTCCGACCTCCCGGCTCCTGCCCGATGCCGCGGTTTCTGGCGCTCTCCTGCTGCGCCCAAAAGAAGGAAGGCAGGAAGAAAGAGAGCTTCATTCTTCCTGCCTTTTTCCCGCCTTCAATGGCGTCAGCGGCAAGTGTCCTTTGGGGCCCGGTGGGAGGGCACTGGCAGCGGAAACAGGCTGCCGGCTGCAGCGGCCCCGGGCACCGTTCCCTGTAGGCTGCGCACGCCAACGCACCCCAAAATGCCCCCCCACGCACCCTTTTCCAGGGGCGCACAGGGAGCCGCGGCCGCCCGCCCGCCTGCCCGATTTCCCTCCGCGCGGCTGGGTACGCGGATCCACCGCCCTCGCCAGCCCGATCTCCCTCCACCCGAGTGGGGAGGTGGATTCGCCGCCCCTGCCAGCCCAATTTCCCTCCAGTGGCTGGGGACGCGGATCCACCGCCCTCGCCAGCCCGATCTCCCTCCACCCGAGTGGGGAGGTGGATTCGCCGCCCCTGCCAGCCCAATTTCCCTCCAGTGGCTGGGGACGCGGATCCACCGCCCTCGCCAGCCCGATCTCCCTCCACCCGAGTGGGGAGGTGGATTCGCTGCCCCCGCCAGCCCGACCTCCCTCCACCCGAGTGGGGAGGTGGATTCGCCGCCCCCGCCAGCCCGATTTCCCTCCAGTGGCTGGGGACGCGGATCCACCGCCCTCGCCAGCCCGATCTCCCTCCACCCGAGTGGGGAGGTGGATTCGACGCCCCCGCCAGCCCGATTTCCCTCCAGTGGCTGATCTCCCTCCGTGTGGGGGGGGCGACGAACCGACGACCGGGGGCTGTCCGTCCGTGTTGGGTGGTGCAGGGCAGGCACAGGCAGCCCCAGGGGAGAACAAGGGAGGGAGAGAAAGGAAAGAGAGAGAAAGGGAGGGAGAGAAAATTGAATGAAGGAGGGAGAGAAAGAAAGAGTAAGAAGTAGAAAGGATAGAGAAAAAGGAAGAGAAAGGGAGGGGGAGAAAGGAAAGAGGGAGGAAGGGGGGAGAGAAAGAAGATATGAAGGAGGGAGAAAAAGAAAGAGAGATAGAAAGGAAAGAGGGAGAGAAAGGAATGAGAGAGAAAGGGAGGGGGAGAAAGGGAATGAAAGAGGCAGAAGGGGTGAGAGATAGAAAGGATAGACAGAAAGGGAGAGAAAGGAAAGAGAGAAAGGGAGGGAGAGGAAGGAAAGAGAGATGAGAGAGGAAGGAGGAGACAGAAAGAGAAGAAGGAAGGAAGAGAGAAAGAAAGAGGGATGGAAAGAGAAAGGAAGGAAGAGAGAGAAAGAGGGAGAGAGAAATAGAGCGAAAGGGAGGAAGAGATATTTTTTTTATCCAAAGTTTTTTTAGCGCCCCCCCCCCAATGTTCCCCAGGATTTTGAAAATATGAAAAATGTGCCGCGGCTCCAAAAAGGTTGGGAAACACTGCCCTAGGATTGCGATGTCGATGATCCATACTTTCTTTTTCTCCACAATCAGGATGTCTGGTGTGTTATGCTTCAGAATTCGGTCAGTCTGAAGTCGGAAGTCCCACAGTAGTTTTGCTTGCTCATTTTCAACCACTTTTTCGGGCTTATGATCCCACCAGTCCATTTGCCACTGGTAAATGGTAGTTCCGGCATAAGTTCCAGTGGATCATCTGTGCCACAGCATCATGTCTATGCTTGTAGTCAGTCTGTGCAATCTTTTTGCAGCAGCTGAGTATGTGATCGATTGTTTCATCTGTTTCTTTACAGAGTCTGCACTTTGGATCGTCTGTTGATTTTTCAATCCTGGCTTTGACAGCATTTGTTCTAATGGCCTGTTCTTGTGCCGCCAGTATTAGTCCTTCTGTCTCCTTTTTGAGTGTTTCACTTCTAAGCCATGACCAGGTCTTTTCTTTATCCACTTAGACTTCAATCTTCTCCAAGAACTGGCCATGCAATGCTTTGTTCCGCCAACTGTCCCTACGACATTGAGTTACAGTTTTTCTGTACTGGTCCTTAGTTTGCTTCACCTTGAGAAGCTTCCTATTGTTGACCTCCATCAATGCTGACTGTTTGCTCTCCTTCACATAGTCAGCTAATGCATGCTTCTCTTCTTCCACTGTCTGCTTCACTTGCAAAAGTCCTCTGCCGCCTATTTTCCTTGGTAAATACAGCCTGTCAACGTCACTGTGGGGGTGTAGTGCATGATGGATCATCATTAATTTTCTGGTTTTCCTGTCCAGGTTGTCCAGCTCTGCTTGAGTCCAGTTCACTATGCCAGCTGTGTATCTAATGACAGGTATGGCCCACATATTTATAGCCTTGATAGTGTTGCCACCATTCAGTTTGCTCTTCAAAATTTTTCTGGTTCTCTGGATGTACTCTTTGCTGATCACAGTTTTCACATGGCCATGCTTGATATTATCCAGTTGCAAGATGCCCAAATATCTGTAGGCTTCTGGCTGGTGGCACCTGATGGTTTGACCATTTGGTATTTCAATGCCCTCACTTTCAGTGCCACTGTGGCACATTTATCCAGGCCAAACTCCATGCTGATGTCATTGCTGAAGATTCGCACAGTGTTCGTTAGTGACTGCATCTCAGTTTCTGATTTTCCATACAACTTCAGGTCTTCCATATACAGCAGGTGTGAAATTTTCTGTGAATTCCTAGCAGTTTGGTAGCCTAGGTTTGTTTTCTGTAGGATGAGTGACAGCGGGATTATAGCGATGATGAATAGCAATGGAGACAAAGAGTCCCCCTGGAAGATGCCCCTTCTGATGTTGATCAGTCCATAGCTTTCATTCCCAACAAAAAGCTCAGTCTTCCAATATTTCATCACCTTTTCTATGAATTTCCTGATGTTTTCATTGACTCCAATGACTTCCAGGCATTTTATGGTCCAGCTGTGTGGCAATGAGTCAAAGGCTTTCTTGTAGTCAATCCAGGTCATGTATAGGTTTGTTTTCCTGTTCTTATAGTTATCTGAAATCAGTTTATCAATTAGGAGCTGATCTTTCATACCTCTACTTCGTCTTTTATTGAGCTTTTGCTCCACTGGCATAATGTCATTTTCTTCTAGGTAGTCCTGAATTCTGTCAGCTAGGATACCTGTCAGCAATTTGAGCATGGTCGGCAAATATGTTATTGGCCCGTAGTTTCCTGGTATGGCTCCTTTTGCTTCGTCTTACTGTATTAAATGTGTTCTGCCAGTTGTAAGCCATTCACTAATATTTCCTGTCTGCACTATTTTGTTGAACAATTCTGCCATTTTTGCATGCAGGCTGGTCAGGTATTTCAGCCAAAAAACATGCACCTGATCAGTGCCAGGGGATGTCCAGTTCTTTACCCTCTTCACTCTTTCTGCAATCATTTCAGGTGTTATCTCCAGCTGCTGCATATTGCTCCCTGAGAATTCCTTCTCAAACTCCTTTATCCACCCAGCAGTCCTGTTATAGTCCTTTTCGACCTCCCAGAGATCTTTCCAGAACTTTGTTGTTATTTTCACCTCTGGCTTTTCAATTTTCTTATCTGTTTGCTGATGCAGGCTTTGGTAGAACTGCCTCTGGTTGGATTGAAACGTTTGATTCTGCCTGTACTGGGTGATCCTAGCTTCATATCGCTCAATTTTTCTGGCTGTTGCTGTTATCTGCTGCTTTACAATTTCCAGAGCTTCCTCAATCTTTCTTGTACTAAGCCAGTACTTTTTTGTCAAATAGTCTTTGATCTTCTGATTGTTCAGTTTCTGCTCCTTAATGTTCTTCAATTTACTTACATCTGATCTCAAGCTTTTGATTTTCAGTTCTAGTCGGATTTTCCATTTTGGTTTTCCAGTTGGTTTTCCGATTGGTTTCTGTTGCATTAACCCTAGTTCTTCAGTTACTATCACAGCTGTACTGTAGGCAAGCTCATTCAATTCTTCAATTGAAGTTACATTGACAGATGCAAGTGCAGAGTTAATATCTTCCATCAGTGGGACAAGTCGTTTCTTGCTTATGTTTTTTAAGGTGGGCAGTCTCTTTCGCTCTGCATTGGACCCTGCATGAGCAAGTATTTGGTCCTTCAGTTCTTGCTGCCTTTGAGTCATAGTGCCAAGTGTCTCATCTGCAGCTTCTTGCTGTCTTTCCAAGTTTTCATCAGGTTCCAGTTGTGCAGTGACTCCAGATCTTATTGGAACTTCTACTGGTGCCAGATCAGATTTTGGTGTTTCTATTTTGCAAATTTTCTGTATTTCTTCTAATTCGACTTCACTGAACATTAGGTTCCTGGTTACGAGTCGTCGCTGATTGGCCAGTCGAAGTTCCGTTATTTTTGAGTCTGCATATTCTTGTTTCCATAATTGGTACATCCATCTTTGATATCCATGTTTTTCAGGTTCCGAGTTATAATAACACTTCATGATTGTGCGATTCTCTGACATTGAGAATTTCTGCCGCTTTTTCATTTGTAAGCTTTGTTTGTTTTGTTCCTGTAGCTCATTTGTTGATGGCTACCCAGGTTCGACCGCAGCCACCACTGTCCTTTTTATCCTGAGCGACGACCGAGCCAGTATGGACTTCTTTTTGTTTTGTCTCTCCATTAGTTTAAATGGGTTAGGTACGTTTAGTCTGGCTCCTCTGCTTTGACCACTCCGGCAAGGTTAGACCTACCAGTAGTTTACACTACCACCGGCACAGCTCTCAACTTCATTGAAGCACACAAGCCCCACTACCACAACAAGGCGTACCTATCAATAATAATAATAATAATTATTATTATTATTATTATTATTATTATTATTAATTATATTATTATTATTATTATTATTATTATTATTATTATTATTATTATTTTGAATACCTGGGCAAAAAAAAGAAGACTTCCACAGTTGATAGCTGATCCCACAGTAATCTTCACTGCTGATTGCTCTTGAAATACTTTTAAATCTATGAATTGGTATGCTCCATGCACACTCTTTTCATAAACATTGCATTCCGATAAGATATCTATAGTGACTTACTTTTTATGGGGAGTAACAGTAGTGATCATGGGGAAGAAGGGTATCAAGTGTGAGTGATGAAATCAGAGTTGTATCATTACAGCACAAGTTGCATCCCCTTTGTATGGGCATGCTCTTTTCTCATTTTGCACACCTGTGGAAGGACCAGATTTGCAATCTGAGAATTCTCTTTGACTTACAATTAGATCAGTAGTTGGAGGCAGTGAAGATTTACTACCACACTGTGGGCATGGCTTATGCAGGACGCCCTGCATTTTCTTTCAACATCTTTCAGTGCAAATTGGGTGCTCTGGGGTGGAGCTCCATTTTCACTACCCCACTGCGTCCCGTCCCCCCCGTCCGGGCAGTAGCCCACCTCTGGTTGGAGGCCTTGACCAATTTGACCAATCCAGCTGATGTGGCAGGTGTCACCTCTATTGAAATAGAAGATTCTGACAACAATAACTCATGCCCACATCAATTTCTGATCAAAGGTCATGTGGTCTACTCTATTTGGGACTGCTTTGGAAGATAACCTGAAATCTTCAATTGGTATCAAATGCAGCAGTTTATATACTGACAGATAAAGGATAATTCAGCAGTGGTACACCTGCTGAATTTAGACCCCATATGAGTTCCCATCTATTTCTGAATTCAGTTCAACATGTTGGTTTTGATCTGCAAAGTCATTAAGGGCTTGAGTGAAAGGTACAGTACCTTAAAGTCGAGTTCTTGCAATATCAATTTAGAAAAGGGATTCTGTCCCCTGGTGAAGTTAGAGAAATAAGAACCAGAAATTAGTTTTCCATTATGGCTATCATTTTTGGAAGAAAAGTAGAGAGAGATGTTCTCTGATATGGGGTCCAGCACGAATTCAAAAGCTTTGCAGACTTAAACCAGTAAACCTGGTAACCAACCCAGGTTGGATCTTGCAAAGAATTTGTCACTGCTCACAATCAATACAGACTGGTCATCTCATACTCAGACATTTTAAGAAAATATAAAATCCTTTAAAATGTTCAAAGTTTTATAAGCTTAGAGACTCTCTTATTGAAAGACAGGAAGATAGGCACTAATATAGTTTAGATACCATAGTAACAATGACTCAATTTTTGAATCTATTAATCATCTATTAATTTTTGAATCTATTAATCATCTATTAATCATCACTTGAAGCATAAATTCATTTCTTGATTTTTTTAAAATAATAGCGTTCAGGAATGTCTTAGTAAACTCAAACTTGTGTAAAATTGTCTTATTTTTCACTTTGAGATTTATTGGGATTATTATGTGTAATAAACAATGGACTGAAGAAGCCTAAGACATCTAAACTTTTACTAAAAGGAGGAGTAGACTTTTAGAAGGTCAATTACAATACGCAACACTAGCAGGTTTTCTATATTTGAGTTATTTGTCACTTGTGTTGATGACTTCACTCACATATTGGCAGCACAATTTAATCTTCAAGGCTTGCGATTTTTTTTAGGGTACTCTAAGAAGACCAAAATTGCAGGACTCATGAATGAAACATGTGTAGATACCACAATTGCACAAGAGAGAGAGGATGAAAATACCTACAGTGTGTTCAAATGCATACACGTTCCCTTTTCAAATGTCATATAACTTCAAACAATAGGAAACTTTTTAATGGGCACTTTCAGATTCAGAGAAAGAGATGTTAACATGAGATAATCCAACAGAGCATTTAAACAAAACCACTTCATCAAAGATCAGGAATATAAATGAAGATTCACTCCCTTGAAAATACTCCCTTTAAAATGTTTCAGTTCTATTTGTTACAAAGATTGAACTTTTCCCACATTTTTCCAGTTATCTGCTGAGAGCTTCCTGTTTGACATATAGGCAATTTTATATACTTTATGTGGTTAACAACAGGTTGAGTGAGAAAAATGTGTTGTATTTATATTTAGAACTCTTAGTGCTACCAAGATTTGTGTTTTCTATTATGTGAGTCTGGTGAGCGGCTCGGGGTTAAGAGGATTGTGTGTATGTGCTAACTTTGCTCCATAGGCCAGACACTGGGAACTAGAATGGCAAACCAATCATATTTTCAGTGTATTGAGGTTAGCATTGTAATAGCTTCCATGTGTCCATGGAACCATTACTGAAATATACATAGAGAATTCCATTAGTTCGGTATTAAATGCAAGGTTACTAGAGAAGATCTGAGAAAATGAACACAAGACAATGCAGTTAAAAGGTCTCTCTTCTAATTTTATTCCAGGAATTATTCAAACTGCTTGCTTTAAACCATGAAGCTTTCAACCACATGGGAATAGAGTACCTGAAAGATTGTTTCCTATGTGAATCTACCCCTATACAGCTTTTCCTGACTTGATTCCCTGTGTTGAAGAAAAATGGGAGGGGGGATGTCCTGCCACATCTTGAAGACAACAGGTGAGAAAAAATCATTTTAAGATCTTTTCTAAACCTGTTCTTCAATCTCTGCAGAGATAAAAGGTTGACAGTTGAAGGTAGTGTGATTGACACAATAGCATTGCATTTACAAAAGCTCTCTATTGAAAGCTACTTTCTTGTTCTTCAGGAAATATGTTATCATCATTTTAAGGGTTAGGTTTATTTTTAAAAATTGCTAGTTTTTGAAACCATCATTCCAATTTTTGTGGTAAATCATTTATATTGTTCCAAATAAACTTTTCCCGCTACTCAGGAGAATACACAGTGGCTAATAGATTGGAAGAAGTCAATATACATAGCAATAGCAAAGAAGTCAATTAACAGTGAGAAAATTGTCACACAATATCCTTAATTCTATGTGATAGCATAATAAAACTTAGGAGCGTGTAATGCAGATCAGAGCCGTATGATAAAAAGAGATGCCACACATTCAGGCTTGTTTTATAAAAACCTGAAAAAGTATATTAGTACTGATGAATCAGAATACTAAATATATACTTGAAGGAAATAAACTTGTAGATGAACCTCACTCTGTCAAAGATTTTGGAGAACTCATATCCAATGACCTAAGTCCTAGAGCCCACTGTAACAACAATGCCAAAAAAGTATTAAGAGTTGTCAGTCTAATCTTATGTAGCTTCTTCTCTGGTAACATTGAACTGCTAACCAGAGCTTTCAAAACATTTGTCAGACCAATTCTAGAATACAGCTCACCTGTATGGAACCCACCTGTATGCACATCAGACATCAATACAACCGAGAGTGTCCAGAAATATTTCACAAGAAGAGTCCTTCACTCTTCCTCCCGCAAAAAAATACCTAACTCCACCAGACTTGAAATACTGAAATTAGACAATTTACAACTACGTCGCCTCCAAACTGATCTAACCATAGTTCACAAAGTCATATACCAAAATGTCCTTCCTGTTAATGACTACTTCACCTTCAACCACAACATCACACAAGCATGTAATAGATTTAAACTAAATTTTAACCGCTGCAAACTAGACTGCAGAAAATATGACTTCAGCAATAGAATGATCAACGCCTGGAATTCACTACCTAGCTCTTTTGTTTCTTCCCCCAACCCCAAAATATTCAACCTTAGATTGTCTACAATCTTAGATTGACCTCTCCTCTACAGTTGATCTCTCCCCATACAGTTGATCTCTGTAAGGGGAGTGCACAAGCGCACAATTATCCTATACTTGATTGACAAATAAATAAAAAGATAATTGAAAATGTGTAAGAAAATCCACAAGAAGTAATTATGTGCTTTCTTGGTTATAGAAGTCCCTCTGACTGTGCTAATAATGTTAAATTGTAGAATATCCTTAGGAATATGGAAATCCCAGATTAGCGTTAGTTAGATAGTTTGCAAAAAAAAAACATTGCTAAAACATCCTGACCCCAAACAAACCTTCCTCATCCAAGCAGATGCCAGTGGGATAAGTGTGACTCCATAGAAATAGTCAAGATGTTCAATACTCACATCAATCCTCACCATTTTTCTTTTGGTTAGGAAGTTTGGAGCAAAATCTGATGGAAGATTAGACTATAATCTGGAGAACTGTATTTACATGCCCTAGCTTAACTAAACCTGTAACAAAACTTTTCTTCCAGTGCTTGATATTGATTGAGCATTGTTCAAAAGCAAACTACAGTATTTGGTTTGGTTATCGCTTAACATTTTGTGCCAAGCTACTCAACTGTAATTAATACACAAGGCTTGAATCAGGGCATAATTTACTAAGGCCAAGCAATGACAATGTTAGATTCAAATGGATGTTCAGGATATGCTCCTAAATAGTCCCAATTAGGGATTACTTCAGTAAAACTTAAAGAACTGGACAATAAACCTTGTACATTTGATTAATACTGTATGTTCATATAAAGGGTTTACTAATATTACCTAACCATTTAGGCCTATTTATTTTCAGCAGACTAGAACATGAGTATAGGAACACATTGTTTGTTTGTTTGTTACTTTGATTGTTCGGTTTTTATGCCGCCCTTCTCCTTAGACTTAGGGCAGCTTACAATATGTTAGCAATAGCACTTTTTAACAGAGCCAGCATATTGCCCCCACAATCCAGGTCCTCATTTTACCCACCTCGGAAGGATGGAAGGCTGAGTTAACCTTGAGCCAGTGATGAGATTTGAACCGCTGACCTGCAGATCTAGCAGTCAGCTTTAATGGCCTGCAGTACTGCACTCTACCCACTGCACTACCTCGGCGCTGAATGATGGCCAGATTACAGCAAAGAGGTACAAAAATCTCTAATTTTGTGTTGCCATCTAATAATCATCTGTCCCCATGCATGTGCACAGGCTTCACTGAAGCCTGGGACAGTGGAAAAACAGCTCAATGGGCAAATCGGAAATTCAGAAAACGCACTTCCAGTTTGCTTGTTGTGCTGGCTTTTGTACTCCAGGGTTCAGAGAAACCTCCTGAAGTTCTGGAGTGTGAAAAACAGCACAATGGGCAAAACTGAAGCAAATTTTTGTACTTCCATTGGGTGGTTTTTTGCACTCCAGGATTTCAAGGAAGCTTCCCTGAAGCATCTGGCGTATGAAAAGGCCTTCCCCAAAGCCGAAAATCAGCTGGCCAGTGTATGCATGTGCACTGGAGCTGATATAGGACAAAGTCTCGCATGCCTTCTGATATGGCTCCGTGTGCCATAGGTTCACAATCACAGCTCTATAGGAAAGTACTGAGTTACATGACTCAGTTTATGAAACGTATACCCTGAAAAGTGGTAATAGCACATTTTTTGCTTACAATTTTACTTTTACTTTTACAATTCCATGTTCTCCATTAACTTTGCTTGTTGCATGTTAGCTGGAAAGCAGGAAAATAACAGTCATGTAATTGCAGAATTCAGCAATAGTTGTAAATGTGTGCAAGTAGTTATGGCAATCTGCACGATCTGAAGTTTCCGAACACTTTTCAAAGGTAGCCCCATGTAGAGAGCATTACAGTAGTCGAACCTCGAGGTGATGAGGGCATGAGTGACTGTGAGCAGTGAGTCCTGGTCCAGATAGGGCCGCAACTGGTGCACCAGGCGAACCTGGGCAAACGCCCCCCTCGCCACAGCTGAAAGATGGTTCTCTAATGTGAGCTGTGGATCGAGGAGGACGTCCAAGTTGTGGACCCTCTCCGAGGGGGTCAATAATTCCCCCCCCAGGGTGATGGACGGACAGATGGAATTGTCCTTGGGAGGCAGAACCCACAGCCACTCCGTCTTATCAGGGTTGAGTTTGAGTCTGTTGACACCCATCCAGGCCCCAACAGCCTCCAGACACCGGCACATCACTTCCACTGCTTCGTTGATTGGACATGGGGTGGAGATGTAAAGCTGGGTATCATCAGCGTACTGATGATACCTCACCCCATGCCCTTGGATGATCTCACCCAGCGGTTTCATTTAGATATTGAATAGCAGGGGGGAGAGGACCGACCCCTGAGGCACCCCACAAGGGAGAGACCTCGGGGTCAACCTCTGGCCCCCCACTAACACCGACTGCGACCGACCGGAGAAGTAGGAGGAGAACCACTGAAGAACAGTGCCGCCCACCCCCAACCCTTCCAGCCGGTGCAGAAGGATACCATGGTCGATGGTATCGAAAGCCGCTGAGAGGTCAAGAAGCACCAGGACAGAGGATAAACCTCTGTCCTGGGCCCACCAGCGATCATCCATCAACGCGACCAAAGCAGTTTCCGTGCTGTAACCGGGCCTGAAACCCAACTGTTGGGGACCTAGATAATCAGCTTCTTCCAAGGACCGCTGGAGCTGGAGTGTCATCACCTTCTCAACAACCTTCCCCATAAAGGGAAGGTTGGAAACTGGACGATAGTTATTAAGTACGGCTGGGTCCAGGGAAGGCTTCTTGAGGAGGGGGCGCACAAGCGCCTCTTTATAGGGTGTTGGGAAGGATCCCCTCCCCAAGGAAGCGTTGACAACCTCCTGGACCCAGCTCCGTGTCACCTCCCTGCTGCCCGAAACCAGCCAGGAGGGACACGGATCCAGTAAACAGGTGGCGGAACTCACAGCTCCAATGGCCTTGTCCACTTCATCAGGTGTCGCCAGATCAAACTCTTCCCAAACAGGTGGACAAGTACGGGCCCCAGTCACCTCGACTGACTCGTTGTCAGTCGACTCTGTTTTCCAATTGGAGTCGAGGTCGGCCCGGATCCAATCTATTTTATCAGCGAAAAATGTGTTAAAATCCTCAGCACAACTCTGTAAGGGCTCCCCAACTCCCCCCTGGTTAAGAAGGGAGCGGGTCACCCTAAACAGAGCGGCCGGGCGGGATTCCGCTGATGCAATCAAGGCGGCCTGATACGCGCATCTTGCCGCCTTGAGCGCCACTTTGTAAGTCTTAATAAAAGCTCTTACAAGTGTTCGATCGGATTCAGACTTACTCTTCCTCCATCGCTTCTCTAGACGTCTCTTCTGGTGTTTCAACTCCCGGAGCTCCTCGTTGAACCATGGAACTCTACGGGGTCTAGCGCCACGGAGAGGTCGCAAAGGCGCAATCCGGTCAAGAGCCTCCGCTGCAGCCTTGTTCCAGGCCTCCGCAAGAGACTCCGCCGAACTGTGGACGAGTGCATCTGGAATAACCCCAAGCACCGTCTGAAAGCCCTCTGGGTTCATCAGGCATCTGGGGCAGAACATCTTAATTGGTTCCGCCTCCCTGCGGGGAAGGATTGGAGCCAGGAAGTCAAGCCGTAGTAGAAAATGGTCTGACCATGACAAAGGCAATGCTTCTAAGCCCCTTAGTCTCAGACCATTACTCAATTGCTCGGGTGCGTGTCCTCCCTCGTGAGTCGGACCCTGTACTACTTGAGTCAGGTCCATGACTGTCATGGTGGCCATGAACTCCTGCGCCAGTCCAGAGGCTTCGCCGAGTGACGGCAGGTTGAAGTCCCCCAAGACAATAAGTCCGGGGAACTCCACCGCCAACCCAGCTACCTCCTCGAGTAGCACAGGCAGGGCTTTTGACACGCAGCTGGGAGGCAGGTACGTGAGAAACAAGCCCACCTGAACCCCTAAGTCCAACTTCATCAAGAGAGACTCGCAACCCGCAATCTCTGGAGCAATGAGTCCACGTAGGCAAAGGCTCTCCCTGGCTATAATAACCACTCCTCACCCCCTTCCCTGGGGTCGAGGTTGATGCCATATCTGAAACCCAGCTGGGCAAATTTCAGAGAGAGGAACTCCTCCCTCTGGGCCCAGCCATGTTTCAGTAATACATGCCAGGTCGGCCTCCTCATCCAGGATTAAATCCCGGATGAGGAGAGCTTTATTTACCACCGACCTGGCATTGAGCAGCAGCAACCTGAGCCCAGGGCCAGAATTACACTCATCACCAGTGCCCAAGATTGAGCTCACGGAGCCAGAACAAGGGATTGTTATTAAGCAACGATCCCTCGTTCCCCTGGAACGGCTAACTCCGTGGCTCCCGCCATATCTGCCTCTCCCCAGCAACACCGGAATATTCCGACCCTCTGTCACCCCAGAGATCGGTGCCCCTTCTCCTCCTGCCCCTCCAGCGTCAGGTGGGTTGCAAAACTGGAAGAGGTGTAACTTCAAATGGTCATTAAATGAGGCAGTCAGAAAGTGAGGACTACCTTTAGATAGAAATTGGAGAGCTGAGGTATTGGGTGAAAAGAATAGATTGAAACTAGGGTTGCTCTTGTTTCCAAAAAATATTTAGAAAAAGTATACCGTAATATGCACTAATAATTTGCTATTTAAATTTTTAAAAAACTCAGGGTTTTTTTTTCAGATTGGCAGAAGCTCTTCTTCTCCTGAATATTTTCAAAGCACGCCTAATCTTAATAGAAACTTGACTGATTAATAACAGATTAACAGAGTTGGAAGGGATCTTGCAGGTCATCTAGTCCCACCCTCTGCCCAAGCAAGAGATCCTACATCTGCCTCCACTTCGGATCGAACTCATAACCCCCTGATTGTGAGGCAAGAGCTCCACCCCTAGGCCGCAACAAAGACTGGGTCAGACAAGATAGAGACAGGCTACGGGCACTGCTGTAATGCATTCCCTCACTCCAGTTTCCAAAGCCTTTAATTACTTGGCGAATATAATTTAAACATAAACTAAAAATACTACACAAAAGGAGAAAAAATATATCTCACCTTTATCGTAAAAAATACCATATGCTCTGCAGAAAGGCCTGTTCCGTGCAAATTGTGACATCGGCATTCCTATGGTAACATGACAAAAAATGCCATTTTCTGTCATTTCTTTCAATGTTCTGTTTTAATAGAGTTGTATGGGCAAGTTAACAATATCATAGATATTAATCTGTTCCTGATTGGAAATAAGGCATCATATATGCATTTACTTCTCTTTGCAGATTCCTGCTACGTTGAAGGCCCTGAATATTTCCAAAGGTCGATCTGAAAAATAGCCAGTTGCTTTCAAACCACCTACAAATGCTTAACTGAAAAGAGGATGATAATATTTAAATGAGATTATATTTACCATGATCATTCTTTGATTGCGGCTGTTTTGTTCCATTGCTGCAATCGTTTTTTTTTTCCACAGTGAGATTTAGTTGTGGAATTCAAAGCATACTCTTAGCATTTACAAAATAAATGAACGCAGAGGCCTGTAATTTAGTGCTCCAAAGTTAATACAGAGAACCTCTGATCTTTTAACTGTCACATGACTATTGATTTTCAATACTGCAAAGCTCTGTGCCACCCTAAGCGTGTAGATCTGCAGATTTGGAAGAGTTTTTCCCCTTATCAGCTCAGTCCCTGAGTACTTGTGCATTAAGGCTACAAATATCCATGGTTAACGGCGTGTCACATGGCAGCTAAGCAGACGTGCCAATTTTCTAATGAAGTTGGGCTGTTGGCAAACACACCAGTCATCATATATTGAAAGAGGTCCTTCTTTTGTGTATTCCAGCACACTTGAATGCTTCTAAAGATACCAGTTACATAATTGTCTAAGGGCCAAGCGAAGAGTGAAAATGCATCCAACCAGCGCCGGCACAAAAGGAGAAGGAAAATGCTGGAATTAAAAGCAAGTCTGTAAAGCTTAATAGGCCACGTATTTATTTGCTGCTTGTGCTGGATATATTTGGCATTGCAAACGCAGGAGCAAAAGAATGAAAGAACTTGCATTGTTTAAGGCACCAGCTACTCAAAGTGGGATCATTGCTTGATACTTACAGCCGTGTCCTTTACTCCCACTTAAGAGTAGTTTAACCACTTGGATTTTTTAGTTTTAGGTGGGGTTTTTTTCAAGAAAAGCTTCATACAGTGTAAGATCATTGCAGCAATCTCTTCTGATGGCATTTTTTAAAACAATGGCTTCTTTTACTCAGCCTTTACTAGATTAGCAATGCAGCTGATTTCAGAGACTCCCAGAGTTATCACTGGGATTCCTAAACCATGAAGAAAGACAGATGACATGGTATACGGAAGTGAAATCCAGTCAGATACAGGCCTGCCAGGCCCAAAGAACTGAGATTTAAATGTACAAAATGTGCCATGTGCCTCTTGAAGTTATATCAGCTCTCTACATGGGGCTACCTCTGAAAAGCGTTTGGAAACTTCAGATCGTGCAGAATGCAGCTGCGAGAGCAATCATGGGCTTCCCTAGGTATGCCCATGTTACACCAACACTCTGCAGTCTGCATTGGTTGCCGATGAGTTTCCGGTCACAATTCAAAGTGTTGTTTATGACCTATAAAGCCCTTCATGGCATCGGGCCAGAATACCTCCGGGACCATCTTCTGCCACACGAATCCCAGCGACGGGTTAGGTCCCACAGAGTCGGCCTTCTCTGGGTCCTGTCGACTAAACAATGTCGTCTGGTGGGATCCAGGGGAAGAGCCTTCTCTGTGGTGGCCCCGGCCCTTTGGAACCAGCTCCCCCCAGAGATTAGAATTGCCCCACCCTCCTTGCCTTTCGCAAGCTCCTTAAAACCCACTCTGTCATCAGGCATGGGGGAATTGAGATATTCCTTTCCCCCCAGGCCTATACAAGTTATGCATGGTATGTTTGTGTGTATGTTTTGTTTTTTAATAAGGGGTTTTATTGTTGCTGTGAGCCGCCCCGAGTCTGCAGAGAGGGGCGGCATACAAATCTAATCAATAATAATAATAATAATAATAATAATAATAATAATAATAATAATAATAATCTTTTCAGAATTACCAGTGTGGTTAGAGAGTTGTTCAGGCTTGGAATGCGTGAAAAAGGAGTGGAAAATATTAACTCTTTCTCTTCCACTTGGATCTCGATGGAACCTGAAATATGGTGGCATCATTTGTAAGAGAGTTTTCCTCCTGGTGCAGTTGATTTCAACAAGGGCACCATTTTTCATCTATTCCTCAGCAATGGGGAGAAAAGCTGAACCCCCCCCCCCACTCTCTGAAAT